>NC_083592.1:18409551-18687051 GCF_027579695.1 Neoarius graeffei | reverse complement strand
GCCCAGCCACCCTGCGAAGGAAACTCATTTCGGCCGCTTGTATCCGCGATCTTGTTCTTTCGGTCATTACCCAAAGCTCATGACCATAGGTGAGAGTCGGAACGTAGATCGACCGGTAAATTGAGAGCTTCGCCTTTTGGCTCAGCTCCTTCTTCACCATGACGGACCAGTACAGCGACCGCATCACTGCAGAGGCTGCACCAATCCGCCTGTCGATCTCGCGCTCCATCCTTCCCTCACTCGTGAACAAGATCCCGAGATACTTAAACTCCTCCACTTGAGGCAGGACTTCTCCACCAACCTGGAGAGGACAAGCCACCCTTTTCCGGTCGAGAACCATGGCCTCGGACTTGGAGGTGCTGATTCTCATCCCAGCCGCTTCACACTCGACTGCAAACCGCCCCAGTGCATGCTGAAGGTCCTGGTTTGAAGAAGCCAACAGGACAACATCATCCGCAAAAAGCAGAGATGAAATCCTGTGGTTCCCAAACAGGATTCCTTCCGGCCCCTGGCTGCACCTAGAAATTCTGTCCATAAAAATTATGAACAGAACCAGTGACAAAGGGCAGCCCTGCCGGAGTCCAACATGCACTGGGAACAGGTCTGACTTACTGCCGGCAATGCGAACCAGACTCCTGCTCCGTTTGTACAGAGACCGGACAGCCCTTAGCAAAGAGCCCCGAACCCCATATTCCCGAAGCACCCCCCACAGAATACCACAGGGGACACGGTCGAATGCCTTCTCCAGATCCACAAAGCACATGTGGACTGGTTGGGCAAACTCCCATGAACCCTCGAGCACCCTGTGAAGGGTATAGAGCTGGTCCAGTGTTCTGCGACCAGGACGAAAGCTGCATTGTTCCTCCTGGATCCGAGGTTCGACTATTGGTCGAATTCTCCTCTCCAGTACCCTGGAGTAAACCTTCCCTGGGAGGCTGAGAAGTGTGATTCCCCTATAATTGGAGCACACTCTCCGGTCCCCTTTCTTAAAAAGAGGGACCACCACCCCAGTCTGCCACTCCAGAGGCACTGTCCCCGACTGCCACGTGATGTTGCAGAGGCGTGTCAACCAAGACAGCCCCCACAACATCCAGAGACTTGAGATACTCAGGGCAGATCTCATCCACCCCCGGTGCCTTGCCACCGAGGAGCTTGCAAACCACCTCAGTGACTTCGGCTTGTGTAATGGACGAGTCCACCTCTGAGTCATCAGCCTCAGTCTCCTCAGTGGAAGACATGACGGTGGGATTGAGGAGATCCTCAAAGTATTCCTTCCACTGCCCGACAATGTCCCCAGTTGAGGTCAACAGCTCCCCACCCGCACTGTAAACAGTATTGGCAGAGTACTGCTTCCCCCTCCTGAGGCGCCGGACGGTTTGCCAGAATTTCTTCGAGGCCGACCGATAGTCCTTCTCCATGGCCTCCCCGAACTCCTCCCAGTTCCGAGTTTTTGCCTCCGCAACTGCCCGAGCTGCAGCACGCCTGGCCTGGCCTGACTTTTATTTCTAGTTGGTACTATTATTTTGAGTCATAGTGCACGCACACAGCGCGCACTGAAAAATACACCTAATTATTTATTATTGTCTAACAGGCACACACGCAGTCGCTCTCTTGCGCACTCCGTCATATGTGCGATGCAGACATTAATGTCTCGTGCACGCTCTTGCTCTAGATTCCGGGAGATATTATCCAATTTGCGGGCATCAGGGAGCCACTATCAATATGCGGGAGACTCCCGCAACTTCCGGGAGACATGGGATGTCTGTTATATGCATGGGCAGTAGTGAAAAAAACGACAGCCTGACTGTCCTGCTGATAAACACATCGATTAACACAGACACGGCACACGCTTAATATGTGCCGGCTTTAGTTGACGGTGTGTCTGAATCTTCGCTTCATATATCTTTTTTATTTTCAACTAGCCAGCCGGGCTGGCGGGCGGCACAGTGGTGTAGTGGTTAGCGCTGTCACCTCACAGCAAGAAGGTCCGGGTTCGAGCCCCGTGGCCGGCGAGGGCCTTTCTGTGTGGAGTTTGCATGTTCTCCCCGTGTCCGCGTGGGGTTCCTCCGGGTGCTCCGGTTTCCCCCACAGTCCAAAGACATTCAGGTTAGGTTAACTGGTGACTCTAAATTGACCGTAGGTGTGAATGCGAGTGTGAATGGTTGTCTGTGTCTATGTGTCAGCCCTGTGATGACCTGGCGACTTGTCCAGGGTGTACCCCGCCTTTCGCCCGTAGTCAGCTGGGATAGGCTCCAGCTTGTCTGCGACCCTGTAGAAGGATAAAGCGGCTAGAGATAATGAGATGAGATGAGCCGGGCTGGCTAGTGACAGGAATTACTTGCCAAATGGTAAATTAAGTCTCCTCGGGTGACCGGACCACCGCGGATTTCGAGTCCTGATATGATTACAAATTTTTAAGTTTTACTCAAATTAGGGTGGTGTAAAAATGAGTACACCCCACAACAAAAACTACTATATCTAGTACTTTGTATGGCCTCCATGATTTTTAATGACAGCACCAAGTCTTCTAGGCATGGAATGAACAAGTTGGCAACATTTTGCAACATCAATCTTTTTCCATTCTTCAGCAATGACCTATTTTAGTGACTGGACCCTGGATGGAGAGTGATGCTCAAACTTGTCTATTCAGAATTCCCCATACAGTAGGTGTTCGATTGGGTTCAGATCAGGAGACATACTTGGCCACTGAATCACTTTCACCCTGTTCTTCTTCAGAAATCCAACAGTGGCCTTAGATGTGTGTTTAGGATCGTCATGTTGGAAAAGTGCACGACGACCAAGGGCACGGAGTGATGGTAGTATCTTCTCTTTCAGTATAGAGCAATATGTCTGTGAATTCATGATGCCATCAATGAAATGCAGCTCCCCGACACCAGCAGCACTCATGCAGCCCCACATAAGGACACTGCCACCACCATGTTTCACTGTAGGCACCATGCATTTTTCTTTGTATTCCTCACCTTTGCGATGCCATACAGTTTTGAAGCCATCAGTTCCAAAAACATTTATCTTGGTCATATCACTCCAGAGTATAGAGTCCCAGTAGTCTTCATCTTTGTCAGCATGGGCCCTGGCAAACTCTAGGTGGGCTTTTTTGTGCCTGGGCTTTAGGAGAGGCTTCTTTCATGGACAGCATCCATGCATGCCATTCCTCTGCAGTGTACACCGTATTGTGTCACGGGAAATAGTCACCCCAGTTTGGCTTTCTACTTCTTTAGATAACTGCAGTGAACTTGCATGCCGATTTTCTTCAACCCTTCTCATCAGAAGACGCTCCTGTCGAGGCGTTAACTTCCGTGGACGACCTGGACGTCTCTGTGAGATGGTTGCAGTTCCATCTTTCTTAAATTTTTGTACCACTTTTGCTACAGTATTCTGACTGACAAGTAAAGCTTTGCTGATCTTCTTGTAGCCTTCACCTTTGTGGTGTAAAGAAATTATTTTCTTTGGGGAATTCTGAAGAGAAAAGTTGAGCATCACTCTCCATCCAGCATCCAGTCACTAAAAGAAGTCATTGTTGAAGAATGGAAAAAGATTGATGTTGCAAAATGTCGCCAACTTGTTCATTCCATGCCTAGAAGACTTGGTGCTGTCATTAAAAATCATGGAGGCCATACAAAGTACTAGATGTAGTAGTTTTTATTGTGGGGTGTACTCATTTTTGCACCACCCTAATTTGAGTAAAACTGAAAAATGTGTAATCTAAGTTTATATTATTAACCTTACTTTCACGTTATAAGTTAAACAGATGTTATATTAAACTTTGTCTTGTCAACATTTTGGAAACTGTTTGTGTTCATTGAGATACACAAGAGCTTTTTGCCAATGTGGAACTGGCATAAAAAGAAGGATGGCTCAACTGTAAAATATGGTGATGTTTTGGGGGACTGTTTTCCCTCCAAAGGCCCTGGAAACCTTGTTAGGGTACATGGCATCATGGACTACATAGATGGATGATCCATAGGACCCTGGATGAGCTGGAGAGATTGTGTAAAGAGGAATGGTCCTAGATGCCCTGTTCTATATTATACAATATTATACAAATGTTATAGGACAGGGGTTTTCAAACTGTGAGAAAGTGAGCCTCCCAGAGAAAAAAACATTGACCCACCCACCCAATTATTAGCCTGTTGTTGTTGTGGTTACAATACTGTATGTTCTATGCAGGCATAAAACGGGTTTCAACAACAAAAAAAGTTATAAACATTATTTTTTAAACATTTTCTCAACCAAAAGATCTTTTTTTTTTAATCTTTTAAATGTAATCTTTCTTTTTAAACATTCTAAAGCTTTTTTAGAACACACTTTTTGAAGGCAATTTCATTCTCAAGGCCTTAACATAGGTTTAAAAAAAGAAAACAAAAACTCACACACATCTTACATTTAGCCATACTTGTGCTGAAATTGTGGGTCACCCTTACCTAAAAATATTTCATCCAGTTGCACTACAATCGGCCTAGAGTTCAGTAACTAAACTGAAAGCAGACTGCATTAATACATAGTCCTTGCACCATCAGTACATATTCCACAATAGCAGCCCCAATCAATATGATTCTCCTGAACGAAATCATTCAAAGGACTTGAAGCTTTCTTCTGCTGTCGTGCAAGCTGGCAGAGAATGATGAAACAAAAACTCCTCCTGGACACTGAGCTCTGTAACATAGTACACATACACCATTAGCTGAGCACAGTTAGCAACGTTTGTCGATTCATCCAGCTGAATGGAGAAGAAAGGGAAACTTTACTTTCTTCTGTGAACTTTAGCTTTCTGTCAAAAAACTCCAATGTCTTGGCCACCAAACTTGGGTGCTTGGACTCAACATGACGCCAGAGATTACATGGTCTCATACTGTCATTAGTTAGCACCTCTTTACAAATAACACACTGAGCCAGTGGAGCCTCATCTGGGCCAATACGTGAAAATCAAAACTTTAAATAATCATTGTTATACTTTCTCCATTTTCTGCTTGCACCAGACTCTCTTTCCTCTCTCACTTTAGGTATTACAAATTTATCCATACCTCTATCCACACATAGCTTGAGTTAGCTAACTAGATGTTTGCTTTTTTTTCTATTATTTTTTTCCTCATGCTGCGCCGCCCCTGAAGTTCTTTGGCGCACCTTTTGAAAACCGCTGTTACAGGAAAAGACTCCATGCCATTTTGTTAGCAAAGGGAGGTTGTACAAAGTATTCAATGCAGGGGTGATAATAGTGGCATTTGTTCCCTGGACCGGCAAGAATGGCTAAAGTGCCCTTGAGCAAGGCACCTAACCCCCAACTGCTCCCTGGGCTGCCCACTGCTGTGAGTAGGGGAGACCAGGGACAGTTTTAACACTTTTTGTGATTTTCTCAATAAATCAAAAACCATTTACACTTGAATCGCCAATTTGCTATATTATCAAAGTTTAATGTGTCAGCTACTGAAAATGTATTTGAGTGGTTTTATGAAAAATGTCCAATTTGCAAAATTGATTTCAATACAGTCATTCCATTGTTACAACCATCATTGTAACATTTATAATATACAGTATTTCTTCAGTAAAAATGAAAAAGATTATTCTTCACATTGACAATTTCTTTTTTAAAATAAAGGTTACTTTTTTTCTACACTAAATAATAAAGGGAAGCAGTTAAATTATAATATGAGAAAATTATTTAATGAGAACAACACATCCTTCAAGTTTAAAAATGAAATCAAAACTGGTGTTAGGAACATGAGAAATGCATTTGAGGACAACTTTAGCAATGCAAGATCAACACAGCAGCACAAAATTAACAACAAGGGACGAGGGAATTGATGCTAACTTCAGAATCAGCCCGAGTCACAGTTGTAGCAAGTCTAACGGTTACTTCCATCTGTGCAGTCCTTGTGTGCCCAGTTTTTACAAGACCAGCACTGGAGCCAGACCTCCCTTGATCTAGGGTAGTTCTCAATGCAGAACTCCTCTTCCTCAGAGGAGTCCGGAATTTTCTTGTTGGGTTTGCTTTTTTTTTCCTCTCTTTTTTTTTTTTTTTTTTGGGGGGGGGGGGGGGGTTGTCACTGAAATGAATTTTGCTTTTTGCTTTAGAGTTGCTTTTCTCAGCCTTCAGTTGTTGTTTCATGGTAGCATATGTCATGACAACAGTTTCTCTTCTTTTTCCACTCCTTTGTGTTCTGCTTTCTTGGTCCAACTTTTGGATATTGACAGATGGACATGGGTGAAAAGAGTGAGGATAATGACTCTGGCTTAAGCATCACACATGCTGTGACAGGGGAGGATGCTGCAATAGGATAACGGAGGATGCCACCATTTCCACAGTGGGTGCTGGAGCTGCATTCACCGCAGCTGCAGTGGAAGATGGAACCTCTGGTGTCACTGCTGACAGTAGGCCATTTGTGACTTGGAATGGTGCAAAGTCATCGTCATTGGAAATCTCTCTCCATCATCATCATCATCATCAGGTTCCATCCTTGGTTCGAAGATTGGATGTAAGGGTCCTCCAGTCACTCCTGTTATGCGCCATTCATACAGCATCAATGTAGTTAAGACCGGTCCACATGATAATATTTGTGGTCCACACCGTCCTTGGTCTCCCTCTCCCCTGCTTGCCGTTAAGCTTCCCATCAAGCAGTGTGCAATGTAAGGCATTATGTCATATTGTATGTCCAAAGTACCAATGTTTCTTTACCTGTATGATTTTTATCAGTCTTTTAGTAATGCCCATTCTGTTTAGTATTTAATTATTGGACACTTTATCTGTCCAGGGTATCCTTAGCATTCTCCAGTATGTCCACTGTAGCAGCAGGGGCGTGGCCAAGCAGCAGTTTGTGACTGGAGGGCAGGGTCAGGGAAGGTAAGTGGCTAAGTCATTACACCTGCTGTCAATTAATATGTATGGGGGGGGTGTTTGTTGCAGGGATGGAGCATAAAAGGAGGGGAGAGCAGAGAAGAGGGACTCTCTCCCGACCAGAATGCATGTGTGCGCACGTGTGACAGAGTAAGCTGAAAAACTAGATTTATATACAAAATAAAATTTGTAAGAACTTCAGCTCCCGCCTGCCGTGCTTCTATACTCCACCCCCATCAGGAACTCACAACAGTGGTGCTGAAAACCGGGACCGAGTACGGAAGGGAACCACCCCATAGAGTCCTCCCCAATTATGAAGCTCGTCCATGCTCTTGCTGCTGCCCAGCAGAACCAGCATCAAGGGATGACCACCCTCTGGAAGAACCAGGAACAACGCTTTGAAGCCTTGATGCTGGCCCAGCAGGAAGATTGCCAAGCGTTCTGGCATCTGCTGGCGTTGGCAGGGGCATCCACCATTACCACCATGGACTCCCCTCACATCACCCTCACGAAGATGGGCCCGCATAACAAGCCCGAAGCCTTCATTGCTCTTTTCGAGCAAGCAGCCCAAGCGTAGGGGTGGCTAATCGAGCAGCACGCGGCTCGCCTCCTCCCGCTCCTGACAGGTAAGGTGCAGCTTATGGTGCAGCAGCTCCCTGCCGACAGCCAGCTCAACTACATTGACCTCGAGAGGGCCATTTTGCAGCGGGTCGGCCGCTTCCCGGAACATCACCACTAGCGGTTCCGGAAGCTGACACTGGAGGAGGTCAACCGACCATTTGCATTTGGCCAACAACTCCGGGACACCTGCCGGCAGTGGCTGAGGGCGGAAGACTGCGACGCCGACCAGATCATCGGCCTGGTGGCACTGGAACAGTTCATCTCTCAGCTTCCGGAAGGAACGGCAGAATGGGTCCAGTAATCACCGCCCGGCGTCACTCCAGCGAGCCATCAAGTTGGCGGAGGACCATCTGGTGGTGGTTCCGACGACAGGCAGACAAGGCGAAGGTGCCTCTCCTCGTTTCTCTTCTCTCCCCCTCTCTCTCCCTCTCGCTCCATTCCCCCACCACGGAGGCGGGGGCCGACTCCTCCCCAGCTGGTCCATTGCACCCATGGTGTCCTCCCGTCTCCCTCTTCCATGTCTGTGTCCTTCCCCCCTCAGGTGAGTGACACCTTTAACACTGGTGCAGAGAGAAAGCCTACACCGGTATGCTGGCGTGGTGGGGAGCCGGAGCATCTCCAGTATCAGGGCTCCGCAAGGGAGGTGGAAGCCATGATCCAGATCCCCAACGTGCCAGAGATCGCCCCCGATCGGGCTGGAATGCATCGCATACCAGTAAGTGTTCAAGGGGATACACATCACGCTTTGGTGAATTCCGGTTGTAATCAGACCTCAATTCACCAACGCCTGGTGCAAGGTGAGGCATTGGGGAGAACACAAACGGTGAAAGTGTTGTGTGCGCACACAGAAATGTTCACAATTATCCCTTAGTGTCTGTCCGTATTCTATTCCGGGGCCAGATGCATAGAGTAAAGGTGGCAGTTAATCCTCATCTCACCCACTCGTTGATTTTGGGTACTGATTGGCCATGATTTAAAAAGCTGATGGAGTACTTAGCACACAGTGAGTCCTGCACACTAGTAACCTACTAAGGTTACGGGAAGATCCCGGTGTGGCGTTGACTGGAGAAGCTGTCACAGAGCTGTCTACGTCAGCACCGCGTCAGAGTGAGGAGCAGCCCGCTCCTCCTCCCTCTTTCTGGGATTCCCTTGAGGATTTCCCGTTACAGCAGTCACGAGACAAGACTCTGTGGCATGCGTTTGACCAAGTGAGAGTAATCGATGGTCAAACTCTTCAACCAAGCATGGCACCGGCCTTCCCTTATTTTGCTATTATTAAAGATAGATGATACCGAGTGACGCAGGACACTCAAACTGGTGAACAAATAACCCAATTATTAATCCCTAAGAGCCGGAGGGAACCCGGTATTCCATGCGGCTCACTTTAATCCCATGGCTGGACACTTGGGGCAAGATAAAACACTAGCCTACTGGCCAGGGATTCATGGGGATGTCCGTCAGTGGTGTGCGGCATGCCGTGAATGCCAATTAGTAAATCCCATGGCCACTCCAAAAGCACCTTTGCGCCCTCTCCCTCTAATCGAGATGCCGTTTGAGCAAATTGGGATGGATTTCGTCGGGTCATTAGATCGGTTGGCACGAGGGCATCGCTTTATTTTAGTTCTGGTGGGCTATGCAACACAATATCCGGAAGCAGTGCCTCTCCACAATATCTCAATAGCGGAAGCACTTTTCAGCATTATCTCCCGGGTCGGGATTCCGAAAGAAATCCTGACAGACCAAGGCACTTTGTTTATGTCACGCACACTGTGTGACCTGGATGAGTTACTGGGGATTAAGTCTATCCGCACCAGTGTCCATCACCCAAAAATGGATGACTCAGTGGAGCATTTTAACCAAACCCTCAAAAACATACTCCGGTAATTCATAAGTGAAGATGCAAGTAATTGGGATAAGTGGCTCAAGCCCCTGTTATTCGCAGTATGAGAGGTCCCGCAAGCCTCCACTGGGTTTTCTCCATTTGAATTATTATATGAGCATAAGCTGCGTGGTATTTTGGATGTGTTACGAGAAAATTGGGAGGAGAGACCTTCACTTAGCAAAAATGAAATTTAGTACATTCTTGAACTGCACGCAAAACTCCACACCCTCATGCACATAACCCAGGAGAATTTGCAGCAGGCACAAGAATGTCAAATCCGGCTGTATGACAGGGCATGCGCCTTAGAGAGTTCACACCAGGAGAGAAAGTGCTCATAGTATTGCCCATGTCGAGCTCCAAATTAATCACCAAGTGGCAAGGGTCTTTCAAGGTCACACGGTGAGTCGGGGACGTCGACTATGAGGTGAGGCGAATGGATAGGGGTGGGGTACTGCAAATCTACCACCTCAACCTTTTAAAACGCTGGAATGAGGGGTCCCCGTGGCGTTGGCATCGGTAGTCCCGGAGAAGGGGGAGCTGGGGCAGGAGGAAAAAAAAGATAACATCTTGAACCACTCCGGTCCCTTGTGGAGACCACCTCTCACCGGCCCAACTCACGGAGGTGGTCAAATTGCAAAAGGAATTTTCTGACGTGTTCTCGCCCCTTCCTGGTCGTACCCACCTCATAGAACACCACATCGAAACACCCCCAGGGGTGGTAGTGCGTAGCCGCCCTTACCACTTGCCCGAACACAAGAAAAAGGTGGTTCAGGATGAACTCAATGCCATGCTCAAAATGGGCATAATCGAGGAGTCCCACAGTGACCAGAGCAGCCCAGTGGTCCTGGTTCCCAAGACCGACGGGTCAGTCTGGTTCTGTGTGGACTATAGAAAGGTCAACCCGGTGTCTAAATTTGATGCATACCCAATGCCTCGCATTGATGAATTGCTTGATTGGTTAGGCGCTGCTCGCTTTTATTCGACACTGGACCTAACAAAGGGATATTGACAGATCCCCTTGACTCCTCTATCCCGAGAGAAAACGGCCTTTTCGACTTCCGGTGTAGCAACTAATGGAGTAGGACGCGTTTCTCTGAGCTCCTGCAGCAACCTTTTAAAAAAAAACTATTTTAGGTACACCTTTTGTATCTTTTTTCAGTGTGTGTGTTCTCCACCATCATAATTTGAATTTAACGCCGTCTTTTTGCCGATCAAAATGCCGCCAAAGCCTAAAGTACCTATACAACCACCACAGCCTGCTTCGCACGTTGCATCCCCGCCTCGTAGTGACTCCCCTTCCTGCCTGGCCGAAGCCGCAAGCGGCGCTGCTTTCCACGATTTTAAGGCCGAGCTGCTCTCGTCACTCCGTGTTGAGATGTCGGTTATTTTTAAAACTGAGCTTCAGGCTACCTTGACCGAAAACTTGTCAAATATAAAGACTGAGCTACAGGCAGTGAAGTCTGAATTATCCAGTAGCATTACAAACATCCAGTCTGATGTGTGCACTCTGAAGACTACCGTAGGTGAAATGGAGACATCGCTGTCCTCCTGCGCCGACGACATTACTACCTTACAGGCTAAAGTGGAGCATCTGACAACTGAACTGACGAGATTGGACAATAAATGCGAGGATTTGGAGGAGAGATCGCGGCGCAATAACATACGGTTAGTGGGCATTCCCGAAGATTTCTCCACCTCCTTTACTGCTACAGCTGTTTCCTCTCTGCTCAAGGAGGCTTTTAAGCTTGAGAAGGAGCCTCTCGTGGACTGCGCTCATCGTACTCTCCAGCCGAAGTCGAAGCCCGGAGAGCGCCCTCGCCCCATAATCGCTCGTTTGTACTACTATACAGACTGTGTGGACATACTGCGCCGAGCCAGGGCTCAGCAACGGATCAAGATTGGAGACATGAGTTTTTCTGTCTTCCCCGACCACACTCTGAGGACGGCCCGTGCCCAAGCCTCCTTTAATGAGGTCCGACGCCGACTCCGCGAAATACCGGGGATTCGCTTTGGTTTGCTGTACCCGGCGCGCCTCCGGGTCACTCATAACGGTGCAGAGGAGGAGTTTAAATCACCAGAAGAGGCCAGCGCATTCATCAGATCGCTCAATAGTGAGAGAACCGAGAAATGATACACAACCTTGAGGAAGCAGTGTCAGTTAATATTGACAGTTATTACTTTATTTCATTTGTTTCCTCTTTTCTTCTTTCTTTACTATTCTCATATACGCACACTGTGTGGTTTTCAGTTTTCACTTCAACTTGGACTTGATTGGTTGTACCGTTATGTCAAATGTTGCTAGGCCTGCAGGAGCTCAACCCGAAGCTCGATAGTCATGCTTAAAGCCGTAAGTTTTTGTTTTGGGGATCTGACTCCTTGTGGAGTTAGCACTGGGTTCTCCATCGTTTGGGGATGGGGTCGTTGTACGTGCAATGGGGTGGGGTGGGGGTTCAATCTGTGTGTTTTCTTTTTTGTTTTCTTTTGTTGTTTTTTTGTGTGTGTGTTTTGTTTTTTTGTCTGGTTTTTTTGCGTTTTCCCCCCTCTTTTCCTTCCTTCCCTGGGGGTCCACATTCAGTCTATTTCTATCTCTAGGAACTTAACATATGTCCACCAACGCTCGTACTTCTGATATTCCACATATTGGGTCCTCTGTGAGATTTTTGAGCTGGAATATTAAAGGCATGGGGAGTCCAATTAAGAGATCAAGGATATTTGCTCATTTGAAACGTCTTAGGTGGGGTTTACATTAGACCGTATCAGCGGATCATCAGATTAATGTTTTTAAAACGATTAGCGTGCACACAGCAACGCCAATACACGATTCGCGTGCACACAGCAACGCCAATACACGGATACGCTCGGCTCCGCAGGCATCCTGCGCTCCAAATCACTCCGCCCTGAACAGCGAGTGTCCTCTGGAGGGTGCGCACTCCGGCCCTGCGCAGCTCACACAGCGCGCGAGTGAAGTGCACGAGCAGTGATTCGGGACTGAGCCGCTGTGTGTGTGATCCTAGTGCATATCGGGCATGCGCATCACTTACCACTTGCAAGTGGAAGGATGGCAAGCCTAAAGACAATCATAACTACACAATGGGCAGTATTTGCATCAGTATTTGCAGTATTTTCATACTTTTATACTCTTTAATGAAAGGTGATCCAAGGCGGAAGTCCGCGCCGTTTTTCAGCAGTCGCGTCACATGACCAACGCCAGCGAATCAGGAAGGTGGATGTCACAGTGACGTTGTCCAATGACGACGCCAGCTAGAGCTCAGCACAGCGTATCTGCGTATTCTCAATGTTTACACAGCACCGGACAAGACACGATCTGGATTGAATACGTGGACCCTGGCGGATTCCCGTTTCCCGGCGTTTCCAGGCGTTTTAATGTAAACGGACAGTGCATCCGCGAAGAAAACGAGACAGATACGGTCTAATGTAAACTTGGCCATAAAGCTGACCTAGTGTTTCTGCAGGAAACCCATATGCGCATCAAAGATCAGGTCAGACTTAAATGTTCCTGGGTTTCTGAGGTGTTTCACTCTAATTTCAACTCTAAAGCCAGGGGGGGTTGCTATTTTAATTGGTAAGTCAATTCAGTTTTCAGCTTCTAAGGTGATATCAGACAAAAACGGCAGATACTTAATTGTTACAGGCACGCTATTCCATACTCCCGTTTTATTAGTTAACATATATGCCCCCAATTTTGATGATCCACACTTTATGAATAAACTTTTTGAATGTCTTCCCTCATTGAACAACAGCCTTCTTATAACTGGAGGGGACATGAATTGTGTAATTGATCCCAACCTAGACCGCTCCAACCCACGAACTCTGACCCCTTCTTTAATGTCGAGGTCACTTTCAGATTTTATGTCCAAGAACAGTTGCATTGATCCTTGGAGATTTTATAACCCTTGTACCAAGGAATATTCATTTTTTTCTCAGATGCATCAGTCTTTCTCTCGGATTGATTATTATTTTATTGATGCTAAACTAATTCCCAAAGTACTGTCTGTCAATTACCACCCGATTGTTATTTCTGACCACACTCCTCTTTCTTTAGATATTCAGTTCTTTTCACAACCCCGGTACTCTACACCTTGGAGGTTCAATACATTACTTCTCTCAGATGATAAGTTCACCGAATTTATTGCAACTAAAATTGATGATTATATCTCTATAAATCAAAATGATATGGAACCCGTTTCTTGTTCACTGCTGTGGGAATCATTAAAAGCATACTTGCGGGGACAAATTATTTCCTACTCTGCCCACTTTAATAAGTCCCGTAAAACCAAATTGCAAGAACTTTCTATCAATATCACCAAATTGGACCAACAACTCGCTACTTGCCCCTCTCCCAGTTTACTTAAACAACGTGTTGATTTACAGACTGAATTTGATCTCATCACCACTAGTGATGCAGAGCGACTTCTCTTACGATCACGCTCCACATATTATGAGCATGGCGACAAGGCAAGTCGGCTCCTGGCTCATCAACTACGTCGCCAGGCAGCCTCACGTATGATCCCTCAGATAAAAGATTCATCCGGCTCATTGCATAAAGATCCCACTACCATTAATTCTGTTTTTCACTCATTTTACTCCTCTTTATATACGTCTGAATCTCCACCTGACACTACTGTAGTGAATTCATTCCTAGATGGCCTTAATTTTCCTGTGTTAAGCTTAGATGCTGCTAAGAAACTTGACTCACCATTAATGGTAGAAGAAATCACTCTTGCTGTGAGTAGCATGCAAAATAACAGAGCTCCTGGCCCTGATGGATTCCCAGTTGAATTTTTTAAGAGATTTCAGGAAAAACTGCTCCCTTTACTGCATGCTGTTTATAAAGAATCACTGGAACATGGCACTCTCCCTCCCACTTTAAGGCAAGCCTCCATAAGTCTCCTCTTAAAAAAAGATAAGGATCCAAATCTCTGCAGCTCCAGCCCTGTGATGACCTGGCGACTTGTCCAGGGTGTACCCCGCCTTTCGCCCGTAGTCAGCTGGGATAGGATCCAGCTTGCCTGCGACCCTGTAAAAGGATAAAGCGGCTAGAGATAATGAGATGAGATGAGATCTCTGCAGCTCATACAGACCTCTCTCATTAATAAATGTAGATGCTAAGATCCTTGCTAAAGCTTTGGCCTGTCGCCTGGAAAACGTTGTACCAACTATTGTCTCACATGAGCAAACTGGATTTGTTAAGGGGCGGCAGTTATTTTTTAATGTCCGCACACTCCTAAATATTATTTACTCTAAAACTACCACAACACCACCCGAAGTAGTAATCTCGGTTGATGCAGAAAAAGCTTTTGACAGGGTTGAATGGGACTATTTATTTACTGTACTAAAGAAATTTGGACTGGGAAATGGGTTCATTTCATGGATACGTCTCCTTTATACATCTCCACAAGCAAGCATCTCCACTAATGGCATCCAATCCAGTTTTTTTACTCTAACCCGTGGTACCAGACAGGGGTGCCCCCTATCTCCTCTATTGTTCGCACTAGCTATAGAGCCCTTGTCAATCTTTCTGAGGTCCTCCTCAACTTTTAGAGGGATCTCACGATTGGGCACAGAATTCAAGTTGTCACTTTATGCTGATGATTTATTGTTATATGTCTCAGATCCTGTCCTTTCCATTCCCACAATTTTATCTGCTTTCTAGAGATTTGGATCATTCTCAGGCTATAAAGTGAATATCTCTAAAAGTGAATGCTATCCTATTAATGCTTCAGCATCACAGCTTACACAGTCAGATGTCCCTTTTAAGATGAATCTGTCTGGCTTTAGGTACCTTACCAGAACGTTAAAGTCACTTTTTTCTGCTAATTTTTTACCTTTAATGTCTAAAATTAAATCTGACTTCCAAAGATGGAGAAGCTTGCCTCTCTCGTTAATTGGAAGAATTCACACAGTTAAAATGAACATCTTGCCCAAATTTCTATTTTTGTTCCATTGTCTCCCACTTTTCCTGCCAAAGCAGTTTTTTAAAACAATTGATCAAACTATTTCTGATTTCTTATGGTGTGGAAAGGCTCCCAGGATCCGTAAATCCATACTTCAGAGATGTAAATTCAATGGTGGATTGACACTTCCGAATTTCCAACTGTATTATTGGGCGGCACATATTCATATAATTTCATTTTGGTTCAAATCTACGAATCTGCCATGGTGCAACTTGGAGGCACAGTCATGTGTTTCATCCTCCTTACCTGCTTTACTTACAGTGGTGCTTGAAAGTTTGTGAACCCTTTAGAATTTTCTATATTTCTGCATAAATATGACCTAAAACATAATCAGATTTTCACACAAGTCCTAAAAGTAGATAAAGAGAACCCAGTTAAACAAATGAGACAAAAATATTATACTTGGTCATTTATTTATTGAGGAAAATGATCTAATAGTACATATCTGTGAGTGGCAAAAGTATGTGAACCTTTGCTTTCAGTATCTGGTGTGACCCCCTTGTGCAGCAATAACTGCAACTAAATGTTTCCGGTAACTGTTGATCAGTCCTGCACACTGGCTTGGAGGAATTTTAGCCCATTCCTCCGTACAGAACAGCTTCAACTCTGGGATGTTGGTGGGTTTCCTCACATGAACTGCTCGCTTCAGGTCCTTCCACAATATTTCGATTGGATTAAGGTCAGGACTTTGACTTGGCCATTCCAAAACATGAACTTTATTCTTCTTTAACCATTCTTTGGTAGAACGACTTGTGTGCTTAGGGTCGTTGTCTTGCTGCATGACCCACCTTCTCTTGAGATTCAGTTCATGGACAGATGTCCTGACATTTTCCTTTAGAATTCGCTGGTATAATTCAGAATTCATTGTTCCATCAATGATGGCAAGCCATCCTGGCCCAGATGCAGCAAAACAGGCCCAAACCATGATACTACCACCACCATGTTTCACAGATGGGATAAGGTTCTTATGCTGGAATGCAGTGTTTTCCTTTCTCCAAACATAACGCTTCTCATTTAAACCAAAAAGTTCTATTTTGGTCTCATCTGTCCACAAAACATTTTTCCAATAGCCTTCTGGCTTGTCCACGTGGTCTTTAGCAAACTGCAGATGAGCAGCAATGTTCTTTTTGGAGAGCAGTGGCTTTCTCCTTGCAGCCCTGCCATGCACACCATTGTTGTTCAGTGTTCTTCTGATGGTGGACTCATGAACATTAACATTAGCCAATGTGAGAGAGGCCTTCAGTTGCTGAGAAGTTACCCTGCGGTCCTTTGTGACCTCGCCGACTATTACATACCTTGCTCTTGGAGTGATCTTTGTTGGTCGACCACTCATGGGGAGGGTAACAATGGTCTTGAATTTCCTCCATTTATACACAATCTGTCTGACTGTGGATTGGTGGAGTCCAAACTCGTTAGAGATGGTTTTGTAACCTTTTCCAGCCTGATGAGCATCAACACCACTTTTTCCGAGGTGCTCAGAAATCTCCTTTGTTCATGCCATGATACACTTCCACAAACATGTATTGTGAAGATCAGACTTGGATAGATCCCTGTTCTTTAAATAAAACAGGGTGCCCACTCACACCTGATTGTCATCCCATTGATTGAAAACCCCTGACTCTAATTTCACCTTCAAATGAACTGCTAATCCTAGAGTTTCACATACTTTTGCCACTCACAGATATGTAATATTGGATCATTTTCCTCAATAAATAAATGACCAAGTATAATATTTTTGTCTCGTTTGTTTAACTGGGTTCTCTTTATCTACTTTTAGGACTTGTGTGAAAATCTGATGTTGTTTTAGGTCCTATTTATGCAGAAATATGGAAAATTCTAAAGGGTTCACAAACTTTCAAGCACCACTGTATCTCTTCTATTCCATCTAGCCTCTCTGGCTTTACAAATAATCAAGTGGTTCTCTCCACACTTAAAATTTGGTATCAGTTTAGGAACCACTTCAAATTTAAGTCAGCATCTACATTAGCTCCTTTACTGAAGAATCATTTATTTCAACCTTCGCTTACAGATTCAACCTTCCTCGCATGGCATAATAAAGGCCTGAAATGTTTTAAAGACCTTTACAAGGATGATATTTTTCGCAGCTTTATAGATCTCTCAAAAGAATTTCATCTCCCACCTTCTCATCTCTTTCGATACTTTCAAATTAGACACTGCGCTAAAGCTTTGTTTCCAGTTTTTCCTTCCTTACCGCCTACTCTACACTGGGAGGTGTTTTTAAACCACGATCCACTTCAAAAATCATTTATTTCTAAAGTTTATAACAAACTTCTTTCTTTTGATTGCTCACCAGTTACTAAAGTTAAGACTGCCTGGGAAGATGAACTGGATCTAAACTTGGAGGATGACTGGTGGGACACTGCTCTTAAGAAAATTCACACAAGCTCATCCTGTGCTCGTCTCACACTTCTACAGTTTAAAGTACTGTTTAGAGTCCATTTTTCCAAAGCTCGATTGTCTCAAATCTATCCCAGTATTGCTGACAAATGCAACAAATGTCATGCCTCATCCTGCAATTTAACCCATATGTTCAACTCTTGTCCGCTACTCTCTTGCTTCTGCTTGAATTATTTTGATACCATGTCTAAAATACTTTCAATGACCATAAAAGTCTCCCCCCATGTTGCCATATTCGGGCTCCCAGAGGACCATAACTGGTTTACCTCTCATCAATTGGATATTTTAGCTTTTACTTCCTTACTGGCAAGACGCCACTTTCTACTCCACTGGAAGTTGACTAAAGCTCCCTCGAGTCATCAGTGGCTCAATGACGTCATGTCTTTTCTAAAGTTGGAAAAGATCAGATATTCAGTGAACGGTAACTCTGCTAAATTTTATAACAAGTGGCTTCCCTTTCTTACATTCTTCCGTTCCCTCCAGTCTCTGCCCCCTAACTGACGGACCCGCTCTCTCCCTTTTTATTTATTTATTTATATTTTATTTTAGGGTTTTTTTTTTGCCTTTTGGTTTTATTTGTACTGTGCAGCTTTAATATTTAATTATTACATAATAGAACTTCGTTGTTTATTTATCAATTATTTTTATTTTCTTTGAATTGTGTAATGTCTTGTTCTTGTTTCTATGAAAAAAAAATCCTAGGAGGTAGGGATGGTGTGGTACTGAATGTTGATTTGTCATTGTTTCCTGTTTTGATGTGCCTTGCTCCTAATAAAAATATTAATAAAAAAAAACAAAACGGCCTTTTCCACACCATCTGGATTACACCAATTTGTCACGCTCCCTTTTGGGTTATTTGGGGCGCCTGCTACATTCCAGCGGCTTATGGACAGGGTCCTCTGCCCTCACGCTGCCTACGCAGCCGCATATCTGGATATCATCATAATCTACAGCCATGATTGGCCGTGGCACTTGGAACACCTAAGGGCTGTTCTAAAGTCGCTGAGGTGTGTGGGCCTCACAGCTAACCCAAAAAAGTGTGCAATTGGGCGGGTGGAAGTACGGTATCTGGGGTTCCACTTGGGTCATGGGCAGGCACATCCCCAAATTAACAAGACTGCAGCAATTGCGACCTGCCTGAGGCCTAAGACCAAAAAGGACGTGAGACGGTTCCTGGGGCTGGCTGGCTATTATCGTAGGTTTATACCTAATTATTCGGATGTCACCAGCTCGTTAACCAACCTCACTAAAAAGAGGGCTCCAAACCCGGTCCAGTGGACGGAGCACTGCCAACAGGCTTTCTCTGAGGTAAAAGCTGCACTGTGTGGGGGGCCACTTTTGCACTCCCCTGACTTCTCTCTCCCCTTTATTTTGCAGACCGACGCATCGGACAGAGGGCTGGGGGCCGTTTTGTCCCAGAAGGTGGAGGGTGAGGAGTGCCCCGTGCTGTATATCAGCCGTAAACTCTCGATGCGTGAAAGCAAGTACAGCACCATCGAGAAAGAGTGTCTTGCCATCGAGTGGGCGGTCCTCGCCCTCCGATACTACCTGCTGAGGTGCCCTTTCACTCTCTGTTCGGACCATGTGCCCCCTCCAGTGGCTCCACCGCATGCCAATGTGTGGATCACCCGTTGGTATCTCGCCCTCCAACTGTTTCAGTTCAAGGTGGTCCACAGGCCGGACAGCTCCCTGGCCTGAGTCGGGCGGTGGGGCTATGTGGCAGTGGGGGCGTGGCCAAGCTTTTTTGTGAATGGAGTTTGTGAATGGAGGATGGGGTCAGGAAAGGTAAGTGGCTAAGTCATTATACCTGCTGTCAATTAATGTATATGGGTGTGTGTGTGTGTTTGTTGCAGGGACGGAGCATAAAAGGAGGGGGAGAGCAGAGAAGAGGGACTCTCTCCCGACCAGAATGCATGTGTGCATGTGCGTGAAAGCTGAAAAGCTATATTTATATACAAAATAAAGTTTGTAAGAACTTCAGTTCATGCCTGCCATGCTTCTGTACTCCACCCCCATCAGGGATTCACGACATCCACATTTCAAAAGCTGACAGGCGTTTTTTTCCGTCCTAGGTGTGACAGTCCATGTTTCAGCGCTGTACATCAATGATGACCACACAGAACAGTGAAGCATGTGTTTCCTTGTTGTTATAAGCTGTCAGGATCTTGTGCATTTTGGCAAAAGCTACCTTAGCAATTGCGATTCTTCTATTGATTTCATCATCACATCTGCCATCATCAGTCAATTTTTTGCCCAAGGTAGATATAGTCCTTAACTTGTTCGATTACTATGCCATCTATTGTGATGTTGATTTTCAAATGTTGAATCTCTCTGTTAAAAGGCCAAATTCCAGTGCATATGAACCCTGTCTGAATAATAGATGGTGATGCAGCCAGGGGAAGAACATGCTTCACAATGCTCAGCAGAGCATAAATGGTCACTGCGACTCCTGGATGAGCTTTCACCCAGCTGTCACAGCAGTTGTTGACAAGTCTCTTCAGTGGCCTACAAACACTGATCTTATGGCTGCAGCTTATGGGAACAGTGTGGAGTAAATGAGAGGAGGATGATTCCATGGCTCCTGCAAAAATCAATCACTTCCACAGAAAAGTGGCAGGAATGACTGCCTAGAACAGACCTGGGCATTTTACGGCCCGCGGGCTGCATCCGGCCCTTTGGTTCATTCTGACCAGCCCGCGTAAGGTTAATTAGAAATTACAAAATAAACGTATTTTCTAATTTTACCTCATGCATGGACTGAATGTGCATTGCTTTTATTTTGAAGTTGTGTTCAACAAAAACGCAATGTGTGCAACGTGAACATGACATGAAATCCCACGAAACCTAATCCCGCGATAACCACTTCCGTAATTTGTCCAGACCAACCACAAACTTGTACGTCATCCTTCAAACGGTCCAGCCAATCACATAGTGTGACGTCACCAGCAGGTGCCGGAGCCCGAGCCGATCTGAAGATCTATTACCTACACCGAATCGACATTGTTGCAAGCAGGTTACAAGAAGACTTTAGCCCTCAAAATGTCCGCAAAAAGAAGAAAGGTAGATGCCGAATGCAGGGCTTTTAACAAAACATGGACTGCTAAGTATTTATTTACTGAAGTCAGAGATAAAGCCGTGTGTTTAGTTTGCGGAGAGCAGATCCGAAAAACACCAAATGAGGTGATTAGACTACAAATGTGGGCATCATTATTATAATATGATGTATCTTGCTTGATATTTGGAGTAGAAAGACAATATTGTGATGTCTTTATTGTGTTTTGGGGTGAATGTGACTGAAAAAAAAAGGTACAGACATTCACATTTTATTAACCATTGTTTTGGGAAATTTGATTGAATAAATGACATTTTTTGTAAGGCAACCTCGTTTTTTCCATACTCTTACCAGTCTTAGCAGCTTGTAAAAACAATGTTATTTACTGCTTTATATAAAGATATACAATTAATATTATGCAGAATTTAGTTCAGCCTTTTGGTCTGGCCCTCCACAAAATTTTCTGTTTCTCATGTGGCCCCATGGAAAAAAATAATTGCCCACACCTGGCCTAGAATTAGCAGCACTTTTGACTCTAGTGAGGACTTGGTGTGAGTCAGGAAGTGCTTGAGGAAGACCAAGAAGTCTTCCTCTTGCATCCACCCAGACCCATTGACTGTACCAATACAGCCAGTAGAGTCATTGCTGATAAAGGTTGGAACTTTTTGCAGGGGAATATGAAAAATGGCGGGATGGAATTCCCCAAAGCATTTACAGGACACGCAAGTGTAATGAGAGCACCATTTCTGCAGATGTCAATGCACCAACTTGTTTGACTCCCTTTCTGGCCACAATTTTTCCAGGATTTTGGACGGTGGTGATTCCTGTCTCACCCATATGCCAAATGGCAAATTTGTGACACCTCACCGAATCCAGCGACGCATGTCGGCCGAAACGAATCCGAGATGATCGCAAAAGAAGCATTTTTTTTCGAAATTTGTGATTTTTGTTTTTTTCCATCATGTGCAAGTTGAGATCTTGAAGAATGCAATCAGTATTTCAGATAATAGATTGTTTTGTTGTAAAAGCATACATTTTTTGTTGCAAATTGTCTCGTTTTTGTCAGGACTGTAGCCTGCTGGGGGGTGTGGGTAAATTACCATATGGGCCATTCACATGATTTAAGTCTTTTTTTTTTTTTCGCGAATCAGCTGTATGATACGAGCTGAGCTCGTGGCTACTTAAGCTGCATACAGGGATGTAATTTCACTATGGAATGAGCAAGTTAAACAGAGCACAGAGGAACTGAAACACCGCAAAGCAAACAGACACGGTATTTACATCGGAGATGACCATTTCTAGCAAAAAAAACGCAACCAAAAGGAAGTGTTCTAGGACTACATTCCATCGGAGGCATTGGTGTGTGCAAGGCGACATTTCTCTTTCTGATGGGGTAAGTTTATTAATCTAAGGCTGTGTGGTTATTTTTGCATGTAACGGAGAGTGTTGTGGTTTGGTTACATGAAACTAGCATTGTGTTAGTTGTGTTATTGTGCTATCTTTCTTTCTTACGGTGTGAGTATTTTGTTATTTTTGCATGTAACAGAGAGTGTTGTGGTTTGGTTACATGAAACTAGCGTTGTGTTAGTTGTGTCATCATCGTGCTATCTTTCTAACGGTGTGAGTAATCTTTCAACCACAAAACGTTAAAGTATACTTTAGGACTTATTTTTGTACTTCATAATTGTTTTGGGCATACTTTGCATGGAAGGAAAATTGATGTGGTGATCTTTGTTTACATGAAAGTAGTATCGTGCTAGCTAGTAGGGGGTAGGGCTTTCATTAATGTCATGCAAATGAGCACCATTATGTGCCCTCCCTGCGCCCAGAGTAGCTGAGATGGAAAACTTTGAGGGCGATTTTCTCCCTTTTCTGTTTTAAGAGTTATGCACTTTCAAAAGGCAACACTTTCTTCAAATATTGTCAGATCTCCACATGGAAGGCATCATTGGAAAGCTTAGAAACTGTACTTTCTGAATCTGTCAATAACTCAAAATGCCCCCGGGCGGACATGTGTCCCTGGATTCCGTTATCTGACACATTTGTGTTTGGTCAGGACAGCAGACAGGTTGACTAGAAAAACTTGTGGATGTGTGTTTTATTGAAGCTTGTAGCTCATGAAAGGCTGGCAGGCTGATGGCTTTGTATAGAAAGGGTAGGGTGCCTTTTCAAAAAAGCGGTAAGCCAGTCATTATTCCTGTGCATTAGACAGTTTACATAGAAGGTCCTTTTTTTTTTTTTAAATCATTGTGATGGTGAAGACCACTGAGCGAAAGTGTGTGCAATTAGACTATGCACCTATATTGCACAACTGGTGAACAACCTCTCAATTCGCTATCATACTGTGCAGTTTATTTCATTGAGCAAGACAATATATGGTTCTTTTTCACTGTAGCAGTGGAGGCGTGGTCAAGCAGCAGTTTGTGAATGAACAGGGATGTGATTGGCCAAGGACAAAAAAAGCAGGAAAATATATAGACCCATAATGCGACACGGCAGCAGTGTGGTGTGGTATGGTGCGGCAACGACGCGGCAACAGTGCAGCCACTACACACAGTAACCTCATTTTGACACTTTTAATGAAAAGTGCAATACGCAAACATTTAGTGCCAATTTTCATCATTGGAAAACAATTATTTTGAGGGCAAACAACCTCAAACAATAGGTGCAGATATTAGAACAGGTGATGAGCACACACTGTCATTTTTTCCAAAATACCGTATGCACAATAATAATGTCAGTAAGTGTAGTATAAAGTCAAGAAGTGTAACAAAGTCAGGAAGTGTAACATGGACATACAAGTGAAAAAACACTAAACAATATAATAACAGTGTAAAGCTCAGTTTAATTACCACTAAACATTTTACTTAACAAAGTTAAACATCATACACATTAAAGTGACATGGTTCTGAATGCAGCACACAACTGGAACATTCAATTGGTTTATGTTTCATCATTTCTGCACTATATTGTTTCAGCGTCTCTTGGTATTAACCGTGTGTCGATGATCGGTTCCGTGATATATCGCGATATTCAACACGATATTTCCATTAATATCTGCACAATCTGTTTTTATTCCTTTTGATTTAAAAATCCACATTCACAAAAAGGTATAGATAATTTTATTAGGTATAGATATTAGTTCATATGTTTTAACGTCTATTTTTCTGTAAAGCTGCTTTGTGAATATATCTGTTGTTAAAGCGCTATACAATAAATTGACTTGACAATCAAATCAATTTATTAATACCAGTGTATTATTGTAAATACACATACAACCTCATAGATGCATTAAATGCAAGCTTGTGTGTAAAAGTGTCGCATAACTTGGGATCAAAGCAGATTATTTTTGGAGAGGAAACAGGGACACATGCAATCAAACTCCAGGTATTGCTCTATAATAGCCACTAGTTAGCATCAAATGCAGGCACTGTGACCTGGTAAAGTGTGGTTTCATGTATAGTGATGTTACAAAGAAAAATAAAACTTGGAAGGAGGATCAAAGATGGTTGCTGTGTCTAGTGAGTGTGTATATATAGAGAATGATGTGGTACAAAGCCTATGATGTAAATGAATTGCTTAACAGATTAGTTTGTGTTTAACTCAAGCAGCGGCTACAATTATCGACACTTTAATGATCTTATGGCCATTACAAAAGTAGAAAAGACTTTCAATACGTAAATTGTGCATGAATAGTGACTCGAACTTACAGTGGGGGAAAAAAAGAGAGTTGATTCCCGATTACTTAGCGTATCAGATCACGTGACACCATTCCACAAGTATTTGACACCTTTGTCCACAGTTATCAACACCATTCCACAATTATTGACATCCAGACAGGGCTTGACATCAACTTTTAAACCCACTTGCCTTGCCCTTTTTAAAAAAAAAAAACCTAGAGGTGGATGATATAACAGAAAAAACAAACAAAAAACAATATATAAATATTTTGCACAGGATATTTTGTTCCTCTGATAACAGAAACAAAGCTCCAGCTCTCTCTGCTCTTAATCTGTTCTGTTCTTTCAGGATGTATTGCGCATGTCGCTCTTTTGTTGAGGTTTTTTTTTTTTAAAATGTCCGAGTTGTTTGAAACCAATCTGGGTTTTCTGTGTCGAAAAAGGAAGCTGCTTCACCTGTAAGAAAAATCAAGCACTTTCATGAAGGAGCTAACTTGAATGTGAGCAGAAAAAAAAAAATAAAACAAGATTCTTAAGCAAACTCTTTCATACTCACTTCCGACTTTGTTTTTGTAAAATACATTTTAAATCCAATTGTAAATTTCTCTGAAGTTTTCAGGCTTAGCTCCTCTTGTTGTATTCTTTAACCACTCATTTCCTCTTTGTTCTTGAAGCATTTGCTTCTGTTTGTTAAAATTTTTCTTGACAGCGGGGTTTAGATTAAGCCTTGCTTGCATGAAAGATGGTGTCTGTCTATAACCCCAGCTGTAATTATCACATCATGCATGTCGTCATGCACAGGGGTCTATAAATAGTATGCATACCATACTACAACAGTGGGGGTATATAAAATAACTTGCAAAGCAGTAAATGAAACTGAGACTAAGAAAACAGCCAAGACATAATGGCGGATACGTAGTGAGGGACGCTTTTAGAAGAAGAAGAAACCTTTGTCACATGCACACTTCAAGCACAGTGAAATTCATCCTCTGCATTTAACCCAGGAATCATCCAAATGTCGATCCTATTGACAACTGAAGACATCAAAGACACTGGTATGCTACGTCACACTCGAGAGTAGGGTGACAGCTGCATCCATTCCAACAACAAACTGACTACTAACGCGCGTGCGTCTTACATTACTTGACTCGGGTCACATAAAGGTTACTCTCGCGTTATGCATAATGGGCTTTTTAGTGATGCAGTGCTTGTGATGCAGTGCTTGCAAAGCACAGCATCACTATTGTTCTTCTGCGTGTTTCTTCTTAAACATTCATCTTCCGTACAAATTTCGATTTCGAATAACTCAATAACCGTACGTCGCACACAGACAAGCAATATATCAAAACGTCCGGCTCGATCGGACTCGCTGTGCTATTACTTTGTTCGTTATTCTACGATTTTTTCGCGACGCAGTCGCAAAAAAATCGTCCAAAATTTCCCATTCATTTCTATGGAATTAATTGGAAAACATAGCACTTTTTCAAACCTCCGCTGCTCTGGCATGCTTTCACCTAGAGACAGGATTCAAACTTTAAAACGTAGAGAAACTTCTCCTGTGTGGATCTGGCATTCAACTTATTTGCTAGGTTCTATACTTTTGGATCAGTCCCAGCTCAAACAACATGTGCCAACCTGGAGAAATTCAGGCTTTATAATGGGTGTCTATTGCGTTACACACCAGTGGCGCTCGTTAAGTTAGAGTGTAGAGAGCTTGAAAAAATAGCTCAAACTTTCTCATTTAAACTGTGTTTTCAGCCACAATTTTCACTCTACACACAATTTTCTCAAAAGTAGTAGCCACACTTGTCCTGATTCACACAATGTTTCTACCTGAACGATGGGATTTACAGTTTTTGAATGCGAAGCCTGAAAGTAAGGAGGACAGGCGCGCTGCCCCATAGACTCCCATTATAAACGTGGCAGCGCTTGTACTGCAAAATCAGAAAAGTCACTCATTTTTAACTCGCTCTAGCGTCCTCATTTTTTATACTACAGACAAAAAAATTACATCGTGTTCAGGAGAGCCTTGTGGCACTCAATGTGAAAGAATTTTGTGAATATCTCCTTCCGTTTTCGTGTAAATCCCTGTTATTTGGAGGGAGCACTCGGAGGACAAACTGCCCTTTTAGTGTGCTTCTCTGTGTCTCTGCTCGCAGCGCGCGGGTGGGGGAGGGGCTGCTCGCTCTCACACACACAGGAGGGAGGGGCTGCTCCCCCTCAGAGAGACACAGGCTTGTAGCCAGTGTTGCCAGATTGGGCGGTTTTGAATTCTACTTTGCGGGCAAAAAATGGCTTGGGCTGGTTGACAAAAATTGGGCGGGTTTGACGTTAGTTCGGCGGGTTTTTATCAGATGTTTATAAATATTTCGCACCAACGTTCTGTGAGATAATGCAGCCAGAGACACTTATATAGCCTTAGAAGGACTTTGATGCAGCACATTCTATGTACTATCTAAGTCCACTAGTCTACATCCAATCCAATCCATATTAAACACTTCTGTGACCCAATCAGAGATCATGGGCATCACATGACACAGAGTGCTGTTAGTGAACAATGGCTAGTCAAGATGCCAAAGTGGGCAAAATACAAAAAAAAGTACAGAAAGGAATGGGAATGCACTAAGAATGACGCAATCCATTCTCCATTTTCTCTTCTCATGTTACATTCAGCCATGCATCGTAGCCTAACTTTTTTTTTTTAATTGAAGTATATAAAACAGGTACAATCTAACAAATCCACAAAAATCAGGATAACAGATGAAGAAAATACATGGATGTAGACAAAAATAAATTAAACAGAATAACCAAGCCTATAAAATTAATAAAACAAACAGGATAAATAAAAAGAAATACATAAAAGACAAATAAAAAATAAATAACCTCAGCAATGCAGATGTTAGATATGTATCGTAGCCTAACATAGCCTACATAATATTATGCGTGTGCGTCACGTACTGGTGCATGTAGGATTCAGAACACAGCAGATGATTGCAAAGTTATAATCTGATTCAACCATACATAGCCTAGTACCAGACAGCAGATTTTTCACCTCCAGCACTCATTGCATTTACATATGCGATTCATAGAGAGAATCGAATTTCTGCCGTTGCTCGACTGAAATCGAAGTTCAAAATGCCATGTATACACCTTAATTCGGCTGAAATTGAACCGAACTTGATTTCTCGGAATCGAGCTACACGACCTAGATTATACGATTTCTGCCGAGCTACTTAGTGCATGTATACCCTATTGAGCTACTGTACGTATTCGAGCTACTTACTTCAGCACTGCCCCTTCCGGAAGTGACGAGCAGGGATGTGATTTGGGGCTGGTGAAATTATCTGAAAATTTTAGCCGGGGGTCTGGGGGCCACAGGCCCCCAGCTGGTCCAGGGCAGCACCCTGGTGGGGGGACAAGGGGGGAAGCCCCCCGAAGCTCCTGGGTTTTGGGGTTTTCTGACTTAAAAATTTTACTAAAATGGCAAGCAAACACACAAGAAAAAACTTGTCATGATTAACAAATTCAAGCCAATTTAATGGTCAACATGCAACTCTGACACACTCTCTCTCTCGCGCGCGCTCTCTGTCTCTCTGGCTCTCTCTCGCGCTCTCTCTCACTCACTCGCTCGCGTGCACTCTCTCTCGCGCGCGCTCTCTCTCACTTGCTCGCGTGCACTCTCTCTCGCGCGTGCACTCTCACTCACGTGCGCGCACTTTACGCCTCGATCACGGAGGCTGCCATCTTTCAACTCTGTTTGAAGCGAGCTTACGTACAGCTATCTAACAAGCGCGTTCATTGGTTGTTACAGAGCGATGGGCCAATCACGTACCTCGTTTCATCTCAATGATGTAATTGCGTAAATGACGTAATTACGTCAATGAGATGAAACGAGGTACGTGATTGGCCCATCACTCTGTAACAACCAATGAATGCGCTCGCTTCAAACAAAGAGTTGAAAGATGGCAGCCTCCGTGATCGAGGCGTAAAGATGCAAATCTGAGGCTGCCATCTTTCAAACAAAGTCGGAACGAATAGGATACGAATGTAGATTTGAGGGAAAAATCGGAAACATTTTTTTTTTCAAGTTTTGAGGTGAAAAAAGCGGAATTCCGCGAATTCGCGGAAAAATCACATCCCTGGACGAGTGACGAGACCACAAGCGGGAAACACAACAGCCTCGGTCGGCATGACAACGAATCATGACAATGGCATGAATCTTTTCTTTTTGTGGCATTGTTTGCACTGTTAAAATTTAGCTCACTTACTGTATCACCAAATACATCTGTACAGCTGTTGCATAGCTGTGAATTATGTACATAAACAAGTCATTGTATTTGTGTATATATATGTATATATGTCCAACATCTGAAGAATGTCAATAAAAACAAAACAATTGAACTTTTTGTGTGTTTATTAAGACAAGTTAAATTGTAAGCAAAAAAATATATATATTTTTTGTAAGCAAAAAATGGACTTTAGAAAAATATACAATTGTGCAAAATAAGTTGTCTTACAAAACAGTGGTCTGCGTAGGACAGTTTGTAGCCATACAGTCTGTTAGAGCAAGCCTAACAGCTTGAGCATGGAACTTGTGAACACGGAACTGCCAGTGTTGCCAGATTGGGCGGTTTTGAACATGTTTTGGGCTGGGAAAACGTCAGCAGTATCTGGCAACACTGCTGATAACTTTGTTTATACTCTTGAATAGCTCTTCTTCATGACGACAACCGGAAGTGTACCAACACAATGGGGCGTGTAGCGCCACCTGTGGCTCGGGTGCACAATGTACCTCACACAATAGCTCGATTTCCTTGTGTGCATGTAGGATTGGATTTCTCTGGCACCCCTGCTGGGACCCTTAGCTCGATTACCGACAGTAGCTCGATTTGGATGTGCATGTAAACGCACTGACTGACAGTCTCATGTTGCCATTTAGAAGTTCTTTGCATTGTTGTTCGATTTACGAATAGTATACTGGTCTTTAGCTGCATATTTTTACTTTACAAGATAGGCATCAAGTACATTTTACATTTTGAGCGGTTTTAAGTGCATTTTGGCGGGTTTTGAACATATTTTGGGCTGGAAAACGTCAGCAGTATCTGGCAACACTGCTTGTAACTTCATGCCAAGTTACACATTCACACAGTACAGCTCAGCTCCTGCAACTGTGACTGCTGCGCGCACTGCATCACTCTAACAATTTCCCACAAGGGAATTGTCTCTAGCTTTTATTATTATTGGTACCGCTTAACCTAGGGTAGGTTATTATGCGCACGTGGCTCATTGGAGTTGCCTATGGATAATGTGGTCCTACCCCCCCAAAAAAAAGAATTTGCATGATTCACGAGGGTCGCATTTTTATGCCTGAAAATCTGGAATTCCGGAAAAATCCGGAAGAATCACATCCTCGAGTTTTTAAATGAGAAGCCTTAAAGTAAGGAGAGGACAGGCGCACTTCCCCATAGACTCCCATTATAAATGTGGCAGCGCTTGTACTGCAAAATCAGAAAAGTCACTCGTTTTTAACTCGCTCTAGCGTCCTCATTTTTTACACTACAGACAAAAAAAATTACATCAACGTGTTCAGGAGAGCCTTGTGGCACTCAATGTGAAATAATTTTGTGAATATCTCCTTCCGATTTCGTGTAAATCCCCGTTGTTTGGAGGGTGCACTCTGAGCAAATACTGCCCTTTCTGTGTGCCTTTCTGTGTCTGTGCTCAGCGCGCGGGTGGGGGAGGGGCTGCTCGCTCTCTCACTCACACACACACAGGAGGGAGGGGCTGCTCCCTCTCAGAGAGACACAGGCTTGTAGCATCAGGGCAAGTCACACATTCACACAGTTCAGTGGAGCTCCTGCACTTTCGGCTGCTACGCGCACTGCATAACTCTCACAATTTCCCACAGGGGTAATTATATGCCATACAACTCTCCGGCATTGTGGCATGGTAATATTTGCAGATTTGGGCGAAAAACAACGAAAGTCAGTGTTGGTAAATTGCGATGGTGGAAATATGGCGTTTGACCGACAAGATGGTGTCTGTTTACAATCTGGATTGGCTGTGACGTCACATGCAAGTGGACTATAATCCACTCATTTTAGACATGAGCCTGAGGAGAGAGGAGAAAAAAAATCTCTAAAGTTTGACTGAAGGGTGTGTGTGTGTGTGTGTGCGCACGCGTGCGCACGCGCGCGAGAGAGAGAGATCACACGTGCGCATGCACACATTGTGTGTGTATTTATATAAAAACACGTATTTTATATTATACGTGTGTGTGTGTGTGTGTGTGTGTGTACACACATATATACACATACACACGCACTAATTATATATATATATATATATATATATATATATATATATATATATATATATATATATATATATCCATATCCTTCTCACCCCCGGTGGGGGGGGGGGGGGGGTATCCATGTCATCCTCAAGCTCGGGTCCTCTACCAGAGGCCTGGGAGTTTGAGGGTTCTGCGCAGTATCTTCAATGTTCCTAGGACTGCGCTCTTCTGGACTGAGGCTTCAGATGTTGTTCCTGGGATTTGCTGGAGCCACTCTCCCAGTTTGGGGGTTACTGCCCCAAGTGCCCCCACTACCACGGGGACCACGCAACCCTTGACCTTCCACATCCGTTCCAGCTGCTCTTTCAACCCTTGATACTTCTCAAGTTTCTCATGTTCCTTCTTCCTGATGTTGGCGTCAGCTGGGATCGCCACATCTATCACCACCACCCTCTTCTGCTCTTTGTCCACCACCACTATGTCCGGTTGGTTAGCCAGGATCTGTTTGTCAGTCTGGAAGCTGAAGTCCCACAGAACCTTGGCCCTGTTGTTCTCAGCCACCTTCTGTGGTATGGCCCATTGGGACTTGGGTACTTCTATTCCATACTGGTTGCAGATGTCCCTGTATACTATCCCAGCCACTTGGTTGTGCCTCTCCATGTACGCTGATCCAGCTAGCATCTTACACCCCGCTACTATGTGCTGGACTGTTTCAGGGGCTTCTTTGCACAGTCTGCATCTTGGGTCTGATCTACTCTGGTAGATCCTGGCCTCTATGGCTCTTGTTCTTATGGCCTGTTCTTGTGCTGCCATGATTAGTGCCTCTGTGCTGTCTGTCAGTCCTGCATTATCCAGCCACTGGTAGGATTTCTTGATATCAGCCACTTCCTCTATCTGACGGTGGTACATGCCATGTAGGGGTTTGTCCCTCCAGGTTGTCTGTTCCTCCTCCTCGTCTGCATTCTCATCAGGGTTCTGCTGCCTGAGACATTCACTTAGCAGTTCATCCTTTGGGGCCATCTTTCTGATGTATTCTCGGATTTTCGAGGTTTCATCCTGGACCGTGGTCTTGATGCTCACTAGCCCTCGGCCTCCCTCTTTCCGCTTAGTGTATAGTCTCAGGGTGCTGGACTTGGGGTGGAACCCTCCATGCAGGGTGAGGAGCTTTCTAGGTCTTGATATCTGTGGCTTCTATCTCTTCCTTTGGCCAGTTTATGATACCAGCGGGGTATCTGATGACTGGTAGTGCGTACATGTTGATGGCTCGGACCTTGTTCTTACCATTCAGCTGACTTTTCAGGACCTGCCTTACTCTCTGGAGGTATTTGGCTGTGGTTGACTTCCTTGTGGCCTCTTCATGGTTTCCATTAGCCTGTGGGATGCCAAGGTACTTGTAGCTGTCTTGGATATCACCTATGTTGCCCTCTGGTAGGTCAATCCCCTCAGTCCGGATCATCTTGCCTCTCTTTGAGACCATCGGCCACACTTGTCCAATCCGAATGACATCCCTATGTCATCGCTGTAGATCCGGGTGGTGTGGATCAGCGAGTCTATTTCTCGCTCGTTCCTGGCATACAACTTGATGTCATCCATGTAGAGCAGGTGGCTGATTGTTGCCCCACTACGGAATCGGTACCCGTAGCCGCTCTTCGTGATGATCCGACTGAGGGGGTTCAGGCCCATGCAGAACAGCAGTGGTGATAGCGCATCTCCTTGGTATATGCCGCACTTGATGTTGACTTGGGCAATGGGTTTTGAGTTGGCCTCTAGGGTTGTCTTCCACATTTCCATTGAGTTCTGGATGAAGGTCCTTAGGTTCCTGTTGATCTTATACAGTTCCAGACATTCCAGTATCCATGTGTGTGGCATTGAGTCGTAGGCTTTCTTGTAGTCAATCCAGGCAGTGCACAGGTTGGTCTGTCTCTTCTTACAGTCTCGGGCGACTGTTCTATCGACCAGTAGCTGGTGTTTGGCTCCTCTGGTGTTACTGCCAATTCCTTTCTGTGCCTCGCTCATGTATTGAGCCACATGCTTACTCATTTTTGCCGCAATGATGCCTGACAGGGCCTTCCATGTTGTGCAGAGACAGGTAATTGGATGGGATGGGTTCCTTCTGGGGGTCCTTCATGATTAGGACTGTCCTGCCTTGGGTTAGCCATTCTGGGTGGGTCCCATCCCTCAGCAGCTGGTTCATCTGTGCTGCTAGGCGTTCATGGAGTGCAGTTAGCTTCTTCAGCCAGCACGTATGGATCATATCGGGGCCTGGTGCTGTCCAGCTCTTCATCTTTGACACTCTTTCTTGGACATCTGCCATTGAGATGGTTACTGGTTCTTGTTCTGGGAGGTTGTTATGGTCAGCTCTTAGGTCCACTAACCATTGGGCATCGGTGTTGTGTGATGCCTTTCCCATATGTCGTTCCAGTATTTTTCCACCTCAGCTCTTGGTGGGTCTGACCGGTTGCTGTTTCCCTGCCACTGAGAGTACACCTTGGCTGGTTCAGTGTAAGCTTGTTTATTCTCCTGGCCTCTCCCTCCTTGGTGTCTCTCTTCAACCGGGTGGCCAGAGCTGTTAGTCGCTGTTTGGCAGTTTCGAGTGCCTCTGGTATGGAGAGTGAGTTGTACTTCCTGGGTGCCCCTTTATTCACCATGTTCCCTTTCTGTAGTTCACCTAGCTGGCTAACTTCTCTCCGTGCTGCCTTTATCTTGGCCTCTAATCATCTCTTCCATGGTGGATACTGTTTGTTATGTCCCGAGCCCACCTTGTGTCCAAGCATCTCCATGATTACTGTTGCTGTACTGTGTATCAGCTTGTTGGTCTCAGTGATGGTTCTTGTGGAGATTGTCTTCAGAGCAGCATTCACATCTACTAGTAGATCTTCTGAAGGTACTTGGCAACTCAGCTTCGGTATTCGTCGGGGGCTCCAGGTTTCCAGTTGGGTCACAATCTTCCTTCTCAGGTCAGCAGCTCTTGTGTTGAGGCTGTTAGCTGTTGGGGCTTGGTACCCAATCTCTGGTTGTGGGGATGATGATGACATCTCCCCGCTGACCTGTCTTCCTGGCTCCCCCTTGCTGTAGCATCGTTGTTGTATTTCATTAATCTCTAGTTGTGATAGTAGATTTCGATTACGGATGTTGGAACACTGGGCTAATTGGAACTTTGTTAGCCTTGATTGTGGGTTTCAAAGTATCCCATTGTATCCCATGTAGCATGTATCCCCTCTCTCTGGGATTGCTTGTATAGTAGCATTCCAGCAATTCCGTATTTTCTGTCCTCATCCATTGATGTCTTGTTCCAGTAGCCCATTTCTCATCAGTTTGCCCTGGTTCCCTAGCAACTGACGCAGACCTTGTTGACCCGGGCGACGTCTGAGCCGGTATGACTATATCAGTTATGTCTTCACTCATTCCTGAGGTAGGCTGATATATCATGAGGGGTCTTGCCTAAGGACCTTTACTGGATGATGTTTTGCCCCGACCGGGATTCGAACCCCGATCTCCTGCGTCGTAGTCAGTGAGCATTACCACCATACTATCCAGCTGATTTTATATATATATATATATACACACACACAAAAAATATATATATATATATATAAGGGATGAGCGAGTACAGCATTATCTGTATCTGTTAACAATATGAATTATCTGTATCCGTACTCGGAGTGGGCGGGGCCTAACCCGTAAGTGGGCCTGGTTGTCTTGAAACGGGCGGGGCTTTAACTAGTATGTTATTTTAAGCATATTTTGATCAGAAATTGTTATATTTATTGCTGATTAGAAAACTATTTACAGGACAGCATCAGCATTGAGCTTCAGATCAATGGTTTTGATCACGATAGCAAACGAACTATTTACAGAACAAGTTTTGCAACAATGAATACAACACATGCAGTTGCAATTATGAAATGAAATGTAATGAAGTGTTTTCATACTCAACATAACCTTTTTTTAACTTTTAATTTTTTTATGATGATCAGTGTGGTGTTTTTTTTTTTGGTTCTTTATTTTATTTTTTTATTTCCACACCAGGTGTGCGAGTGAGTGTGTAGCTTCATTTGTAATATTATTTATACCACTGCTACCTAGAAAGTGTCAGACACTCAGTGCGTGAAGTAAAATAAAACTGGTTAGAGCCAACTGACTGTTTAAAAAAAAAAAAACTCCAACGACCGGCAGAGAGAGAGTGAGTGTGTGTAGCTTAATCTGTAATACTTATACCACTACTACCTTTATTTTTACATGAATTACAGCAAGAAAGTGTCAGACACTCAATGCGTGAAGTCACAAAAACTGTTTTTAACCAACGGTTAAAAAAAGAAAAAAAAATCTCCGACAGGCAGAGACGCAACGCGAGTCGCTTTCTACCAAGCACCAAGACTGAATGAACCCACGTTTACCAGAACTCTACTGGTTAAGTACAAACTGAAATAAAAACCAACTTGAAGCTGAAGAAACCCGAAACGTTAACGTAAAGAGACAGAGAGCTGTTCTATCTGTGAGTAAGCAGAGTGGTGTGTGTAGGGGAGGGGCGCTGTGTGAGGATTTTCATTCAGTCCGAGCACAGATATTGACTCTTATTACTCGTATAATACTCGTACTCGGCAAAAGTGCTTTATCGGTACCGGATACTCATTTCAGCCAAGTGTCCAGCTCAACTAAATAAATAAATAAATTTTATATTTATATATATATATATATATATATATATATATATATATATATATATATATACACACATACACACACACACACACACACACACACACATATACATACACGAGTGATTCCACGCTTATGGGTACTGAAATGGGGACATGAACTTATTTTTAAAAATTCACCTAAAACCATTTCTTTTTTTACCATCAGGTCACAAAACATGTAATCTTTAATGAATGATATGTTAAAAGATAACTTTAATTTTCTGAGATGTAATAAAAACATATTTATATGCCAAAGTCAAGCCTATGAGTTCCAAAATGATGTCTGTTACATTACTTCTGTTACGATTGTCCATCTCGCGTCTGTTACAAATTAATTACAATCTAGCTATATACCATGTTAATCTTATTGAAAGAATGTGTATGTTTATTCTACTACACATGTTTATTAATTATATTTGCTAAAACATCACCGCCCTATGTTTCAAAAAGTAATTCTACATTGTTAAAATTGAGAATATAGGTCCACAACACTTCTGTTACGTTCTGACTTTGGCATATAAATATGTTTTTATTACATCTCAGAAAATTAGTTATCTTTTAACATATCATTCATTAAAGATTACATGTTTTGTGACCTGATGGTAAAAAAAGAAATGGTTTTAGGTGAATTTTTAAAAATAAGTTCATGTCCCCATTTCAGTACCCATAAGCGTGGAATCACTCATATATATATATCTCAGGGCTCAAAATTCATATATTTTTTCGCCAGCCAGCTGGACTAGTTACCTTCCAAAGTAACTAGCCAAACAGAAAATCAACTCGCCAAAATTTGTTCATGCATGAATTTTACTTCTGCCAAAAACAACACAAAAGAGAGTAGTTACCATTGTTCATGACTAATGTGCATTTATTTCAAGACCTGAGTATTTTGATACTGTTTTTTTTGCACACTTTACAAATTGGCATTTGCTGTTCCACGTCCTTCTCGTGATATCCAAAAAAAAATGCCAGATGACTGACCCCTTACTAGTTCTTTTAGGAACCAATTCGTCCGCTTCCATTTTTAATTTGTCGCTGAAATTGACAGAGCTTACACGGTAGCCTATGCAACACCAGCGATTGCACGAACTGAGTCAGGGCTGTAAACCGAAACTAGGAAATCTTCCCGCAAGTTCCTTTCAGATGTCGCCCGGGATTGGTTGGCGAGTGCGTGACATTTTTTTTTTACCCTTAGGCAGCCTCTCACATTACTGCCTGAGGGACAGGGAGAAAACCACCGGAAAAGGTTTTAAACAAATGCAACAAACACGAAACAAACGCAAGTCGGCAGATGACCATAAAATACTCAATAGTTACGATATAATAATTATATGCATCTCACAGAATTTTCGGAGATATATCGAGTATATTCGATATATCGCACAGCCCTTGTGTGAATCTTTGCTTCATATATATTTTTTATTTTCAACTAGCCAGCCAGCTATTATCTATTAGCTATTATCCACCAAATGACAAATTAAGTTGCCTCGGGCAACCGGACCACCGCGAATTTCGAGCCCTGTGTGTGTATATATATATATATATATATATATATATATATATATATATATATATATATATATATATAAGAAAGAAGTCATAAACCGGCTCAAATTCAAGACAAAAATCAGGAAAACCGCACAAATAAAGTTAACATCTAAACCAAGTTTATATAACTAATATTAAAACAAACACAAAAACCCACAAAAACAATTAAAATTGTCAGTCAAGAAGGTCAGTAGTGTAGTGAGTGTGTGAATAAAAGGAAAAGTATTGTAAATGAGTACTTTAAATAAAGAAAAGACTAACCACACCCTAAACAAAACCTAACCCAAATGTCCAGCCTGATGGAAGGAGAGAGAGAGAGAATTGACTGCATCAGTCCTCTTATATAATAATCAGGAACTGAGTAGGTGCAGGTGTAACTCCCAGTCTCCTGACACAACAGGACCACCTCCTAAAGAGGAAGAGAAAGGAACAAACAAACAAGGAAAACCAAAGAGCAAAGAAGGGGTCATCACCCCCCGCATAAGCGCAGAGATCAATCAGGTACTCCACCAAAACAGCTACCAAAACATTTGCATTAACTTATACACTATGGAAACGGGTAAAACACTACAAGGACCAGTCCTACCGATATTATAATAACTAATTATTCCAAAGACAAAAATCACAATTCACTTCTAGATAGATACATTCTGCCTATTAAAAAAAAATCCAAATACCTCATAACCGTTCTGCCAAGATCACCTCCTACCCTCCACAACCTTGGTACCTATAGGAGCAATTTAAGAGAGCAGGACAGAACAAGGAAAAACAGAAGGCACAAAAATAGGCAGCTATTACAGACTACCCCACTAGAAGGCACGAGAGCGCGCATCAGCCATTACATTTTCAGAGCCTTTTATATGACGAATATCCAAATAATATGGCTGTAAAAATAATGCCCATCTCATCAAACATTGATTAGGATTTTGTAAAGAGCACAAAAAGTAAGGGGGTTATGGTCTGAGTACACAACAAGAGGAGTTCCAGAACCAACATGCACATCAAAATGTTTTTATCCCCAAACTAATGCTAAGGCCTCTTTTTCAATGACAGACTAGTTCAATTGACAGGGCTTGAACTTTTTTTGAAAAAAAATCCTACCGGCCTCTCCACCCCCATATCATCAACTAACTGCCCCTGCTCCCACATAACTTGCATCAACCTGCAGAATCAAAGATTTATCAAACTGCAGTGTTGCCAACACAGGAGATGAACAAAGGAGAACTTTTACATTTTCAAAAGCACCCTGGGCTTTAGCTGACCAAACAAACTTGACCTTTGACTTCAAGAGGTCAGTGAGAGGTGCAACAACTAAAGAGAAGTTCCTACAAAAACTTCTATAATACCCCAACATGCCTAGAAAACACAACTCCTTTTTAGTGGTAGGAGGTGGAAAGTCCTTGATGGCTTCCACTTTCGCCTCAACAGGCCGAACTTCCCCTTGCCCTACCACTTTTCCTAGGTAGGTAACTGTGTCTCTGGCGAATTCACACGTAGCCAAATTCAAGAGTTTATAACATCAACGAAACTGACTTCATGTTAAAACTGTTAATGTTATAGTCATGTTGTCTGTTGTTGCCCAAATGAGGATGGGTTCCCTTTTGAGTCTGGTTCCTCTCGAGGTTTCTTCCTCATGTCATCTGAGGGAGAGTTTTTCCTTGCCACCATCGCCACAGGCTTGCTCATTGGGGATAGATTAGGGATAAAATTAGCTCATCAGACATTGAAAAACTGGAAAAGAGAGCAATAACAGAAATACTGTCAAAGTTCTACTTGGAGGTGAGGAAAAGTAACAGAGACTTTTACAAGAGGACTTCACTCAGCAAAACCCTTTTGTTTTGAACAACTGCAATGTATCAATTAACTACTATCAAAAGTAACTTTGAACTTGAACTGTCAACCTGTATGTACCTCGTATACAAGCTGGGTTGTTGTTCAGGCTTTTTGGACTTGCACTATTTTTATTCTTAGAACTTTGACCTTGTACATGTACAAAAGAACATTGAAACATTGAAAGAACATTGAATTACATTTGATCAGAATCCGCATTCAATACTGGCAAGTTACCCCCCTGTTCTTAATTTTTTGTAAACTCTATAATTGTTCCATTGAATGTTTAAGTACAAGAATAATATTAGCTGGCTTTTTTCGTGGTATATCAGATATATTCCATTCAGCTAGCATGATATGGAATGAGTCAAAGACAAGTTTAATAAAGAACTCAAAGACGAGTTCAATATCAACAGCTGAATGGAATACATCTGATATACAACTCAAAGCCAGCCAATATTATGTAATTATACATACAGAACGCTTTTTTTGATGGAATAAAAACATGTATTCTATTCCCTTCTAGCGGGTTACATTCATTTGGTTTGATAGCATGCAATATTGTTAGCATATCATTTATCCTACATGTATTACATCACTCTACCAAATGGAGAATGAGTATTGAATATGGTTTACGATATTACAGTACATGGTTGTCAAGAAAACATGACGTCACACGTCAGAGCTGATGCGAATATTCAATGACAGTTTTCTGCTGCACATGCACAGAAGCATTTCTTTGTTTGTCGGGAAAGACAATGACGTGTTAAACACCCGAAAGGCTAACAAAACTTCATTCAATATTCTTTACGCATACAAAATGTTGATTTTAAAAGTAAGTAAATTACACAGGGAAATGAATATTTAAGTATGAGTGAAAAATACTGTGGCGAGCATGCGTGGGAGAAGAGTCTGGAGACAGAAATCTTAGTTTCTTGGGTGTTAGCCTGTGCTACTTGCTCTCGATAGCACTGGCTTGACTGCTATATTAGCATTCACTACTGATGAAAGCTACACCGGCCGGAAGGTGACTTCACTGCTGCACTGACAGCGGCACCTCATGGTTAAGCTCGCGTTGGCCTTCAAGATGGCCAAGGGCAATAAATTTTTGTTACCTCCTACTATAAATTAAAATTTGATTGGTCAATTAATCTGTTACTTCCTACATAAATATACACTGCCATGGCCTTCTGTCCCAGCAATGAAGTCCTAACCAAGGAGTGAGCCAGCTCTAAACTCTTCTCAACCTAGAGACAAGAAGCAAAAAAAAAAAAAAACTCATTGGATAACTATTTTAATGTTTTCAGGAGAGTAACCCTTTCATTTCTGGAGCAAATTTGATAGAAAATGAGGCCAAATTAAAATTAGAAGAGAAAAATTACAATGAAATTATGAAAGAAATTAAATATAATGCTTGAAATGCTAATAAGTTTGGGCCTTTCTGTGTGGGTTTCCTCCGGGTGCCCCGGTTTACCCCACAGTCCAAAGACATGCAGGTTAGGCTAATTGGTGGCTCTAAATTGACCGTAGGTGTGAATGTGTGTGTGAATGGTTGTTTGTCTCTGGCTACGTTTACATTACGTCGAATCAGCGGATCATCAGATTAATGTTCTTAAAACGATTCGCGTTTACACTAAAACCGTTAGCCGTGCACATAGCAACGCCAATACGCGGATATGCTCAGCTCCGCAGGCATCCTGCGCTCCAAATCACTCCGCCCTGAACAGCGAGTGCCCTCTGGAGGGTGTGCACTCCGGCCCTGCGCAGCTCACACAGCGCGCGAGTGAAGTGAACAAGCCACGATTCGGGACTGAGCCGCTGTGTGTGTGATCCCAGCGCAGATCACTTATTACTTGCAAGTGGAAGGATGGCAAGCCTAAAGACAATCATAACTACACAATGGGCAGTATTTGCATCAGTATTTGCAGTATTTTCATACTTTTATACTCTTTAATGAAAGGTGATACAAGGCGGAAGTCCGCGCCGTTTTTCAGCAGTCGCGTCACATGACCAACGCCAGCGAATCAGGAAGGTGGATGTCACAGTGATGTTGTCCAATGAGACGCCAGCTAGAGCTCAGCACAGCGTATTCGCGTATTCTGAATGTTTACACAGCACCGGACCAGATACGATCTAGATTGAATACGTGGACGCTGGCGGATTCCCGTTTCCTGGCTTTTCCAGGGGGTTTAATGTAAACGGACAGTGCATCCGCGAAGAAAACGAGACAGATACGGTCTAATGTAAACGTAGCCTCTATGTGTTAGCCCTGCGATGACCTGGCAACTTATCCAGGGTGTACCCCGCCTCTCTCCCATAGTCAGCTGGGATATTCTTTTATAGTGGTATATACAGTCTGGGCCTTCTCTGAAGGCCAAGAAGGCCCTGACAGTTCCCCCTCTGGTATATGTACAATATTATTATTGGCTTTTTTTCATGGTATACCAGATATATTCCATTCAGCTAGCATGATATTGAACCCATCTTCAACTCATCCAATATCATGCTAGCTGATTGGAATATATCTGATATACCACTCAACACCAGCCAATATTATTTAAATATGTCAAGAAGATCCACAGTGTAGTTCATATGAAAAATGTTTAACATGAGATGATTAACTTCAAGCCAATGTGTGATATTCTTTTTATTATATGGACACATTCACAAACAAAAAGTAACAAAATTTATCAAAACAATTCATCAATTTCCTCATGAGTGAGACAGATTTATGTCATGGTTTTGAGTTGCCATGTTCCAGATGTAGCAAGTATGAAAAATACGAGTGGCACATTTCCCAGTAAAACACTCATTTCCATATATCAGGGTTTCCCGAAAGCATCATAGCATAGCAGCCCCGCTACGCTTAATTTATTGACCAATATGCTTAGTGATATGTCACTACCCATTAAACCGCTGCCACGACACTTACAATTTAGGCCTACCAGGGATTGCGTTAATGCAGAAAACATGGATTTTACACACAAAAACAGGACTAAAAATTAACTTTAGTGCTGGGTTGCTACTCGGGCCAGTATCCCTGAATTCTTAGTGGCCCAGGCCAAAATAAAGTGGCCCTTAAATTTCCTCTAGTAGAGCACAAAAAAAAAAAATTAAAACCATTTTTACTTGAAAAACACCCCATGGTGTTTAACTTATGCCCCCAGAAATGGATTAATCAACAACATTAATTCTATGTAATTGTTGTTTAGATATTGTACATTATTCAAACATTACATTAGTCATTTAGCTAATGTTTTTATTCAAAGAGACGAACAATAAGTGCATGTAGCCAAGAGAATCCAAGAGCAACCAGTGCTGAAGTACTAGTGTAAACAAATAGCCTACAAATACCATCCAATACCTGGAATGATCAGGGTAGTTAAGAACAGGGTTCTTGCAGGATTCAGTAAGTTAAATTTTAGACCTTTTTTAGACTTTTTAAGACCATTATGAAAATTTTTTAGACCAACACGAAACATTACAACCTGCCCTACCCCCGCCCTTCCCAAAAAAAGACAATCGAGTTCAATTCTCAAAACAAAGTCATTTGTATTGGTAAATTGACTATCAGGGATACAAACTGATTGTGTGCTTATTTATGTCATATGGCAACATTAGTACAACATTAGTACATTATGTCACATAGCAACAAAAGTACAAGACAATAGAGTGATAAAGGGCATTTGTGCAGTAAATGCAGTCTGTAGGGGTTTGGTTTTTTCCCCTAACTGCAAACAGAACTCATTTAAACTTTTGATTAGTGGTGTTTTGGTAATAAAACAGCGTTATTATATAATGCACTGTTGTCAGATGATGACTTTCTTGATTGCTCATGTGAACCCCATGCTGCAAACCACAGCATCGCAGACCTCCACTTGCTGTAGCAACCATTTCAACCATATTAACAGTAAAAATGCATACACATCTTTTAAAACTAATACTTAAAACATACATAGTAGCCCCGTAGCACACTTGCTTCCAGTTAAACAGCAAACTCACGCAAGGCGGCAGCGATTTACCAATGAAATCAAGTCATACCTTGCGAGAGGTATACAAGGGAGACAGCAGGTTTTTAAGCAGTAGCGGAGCAAACAGGGGACATTTGAGACAGAGGTGTAAAATCATTGCAAAATATGAATGCAAAATTAATAAATACTAAATAATAAAGCCAGGAAAGACACCATTGGGGAGAGAATAATATATTAAAAAAAAGAGCACCGTTAGAAAGCTGAATACGCTGACTGGACTCATGCGCTCCATGTCATGGTAACGTTGACGACATGTAATGTGCACGCTAAGATTGTCTACAGTGCAGGGGCTTCAAAGTTTGGGAGAATAGCAGGGTACAAATAATTTACAGCAGGGTGCAAAATGGTAAAATGTCTGCCAGCGGCAGACATAATGCACGCAAAGCGTGCAGGGATATATATATGAGAGAGAGAGAGAGAGAGAGAGAGAGAGAGAGAGAGAGAGAGATGCAAGTACGAATTTTTCATGGGGCGGGATGGTTTGGAACAGGTCATCTAAAATTGGGATAACATTTACCCAGGACGGGTATTTGAGGCGGGTCGTCTAGCTTAAGCTTGATTAGCGTTGTTACGCACGCCAGTGTTTCCCACAGAAATTTTGGGGACTATGGGGGCAGCCCATTGGGGGGGGGGGGGGGGGGGGGGGGGGTAAAATTGAGTGATATGTTAAATATTAAGTTATTACTGAAAAACTATTGATTAAAAAAACAAAGACACTGAGAAATGGTCCTATAAACAACTTTACCAATATAAAAGATTACCAGGACTACAAAAATGCAGAAAAATAGGCTTTACTTATCCAAATGCACCTGTTGGTTCAAAAGTTAAAGTGCAGAGAACCTCACAGCACAACATGAAGTTACCTTAAAATATAATATAAACGCCTCAGCTTTCATGTAAGAAAAAAAACTATTAATACTAGTACTGTGTGCAGGCAGTCTCTCCTAAAGACTAAATTAAACAATAATTATAAACTAATAAAATAAATGGCTCAGGCTTCATAGAAGAAAAAAAACAATTTGAACAGAATCTCACAGTATGATGCTGAAGCTGCCTAAACAATGGAAAATATAACATTTTGGCAAAAACGTTGGCATCCATTAATTTCTTGTATGAAGTAAAAAAAATATATATATATTGCCAGATACTGCTGACGTTTTACAGCCCAAAATATGTTCAAAACCCGCCAAAATGCACTTAAAACCGCCCAATTGGGCGGGAAACCGCCCAATCTGGCAACACAGGGCAGTAATGACTGCACTCATGCCGAGGATGTAAACAAAGTTGACGCGGCAACGGACATACATGACAGAGTGGATGTAATTTACGTTCACAACTTTTTTTGCCGTCAGAAATATTTAATATTAAATTTTGTGACTCGACTGACAATAGCCGGCGGCATAACAAGCCACAGACGGCAATTTGCCGCCGGTGACTGGCTACTTTTGAGACCGCTGACAGTGTGAAAGCTCTCCGCGCTAATGTGAGCGGCTATTTAACCCACCGTTCCAGCCCAACACAGCTCCTTTTAGCGATAGTGTGCTTCAGCCTATTGCTCGCAGAACATTCTCGTTTTTCATACTTATGGCGGTGCTTGAAAGTTTGTGAACCCTTTAGAATTTTCTATATTTCTGCATAAATATGACCTAAAACATCAGATTTTCACATAAGTCTGAAAAGTAGATAAAGAGAACCCAGTTAAACAAATGAGACAAAAATATTATACTTGGTCATTTATTTATTGAGGAAAATGATCCAGTATTACATATCTGTGTGGCAAAAGTATGTGAACCTCTTTACTCACTATTATTCGACGCGCTATCCACACTCTTCATCGCACTGCCAACACAACCACTAACCTCCTCTGACTGCCACAGACTGCATAAACTCGGCGGGAACTTAGAAGGTAGAACTACGGTAGGCGTAGTGGACAAACTGGACCATTGCATACTTGCCACAATCATCGGTGATTGAAGTTTTTTAGCAGGCAGACAACAACGCAACCGGCACATTTTTTATTAATGTTTTGCAGGCACTTCTAGGAATGGACTGAGCGGATGTAAGAATTTTAGACTTGGATAAATTAAATTTTAGACCTGGGATGAAAATGTGTGTTTTTTAGACATTTTAAGGCCTAAAATTTAACTTTCTGAATTTTAGACTTTTTTAGACCCCGCGGGAACCCTGTAAGAAGTTGAAGAATCTTGGACAAATACATAGACAAGGAATTATTTAAGTATGGTGTGTTTATTGTTTCCAAAGTTTGACAGCATTTGCACCTGCATTAAAATGGTCAGCCTATGCTTCTCTGACCTAGCTTTTGCTTCTTGAGCTTATACAAGAGACATCACGGTACAGTAGGCTGGTAGAGTTCTATTAGACTAGATTGAGGTGCTGATGACTAATATGGTGATAGTTATGGTATTCGGCAGACACTTTTATCCAAAGCAACTTACAATGTATAAACACAACACATTATTAGTCAACCAATACAAGAACACAATCACCCTACTCTGACAAAGCCTACCTTCCAAATATCACAGTGGAGCAGAAGAAAGACAGCAGAAGCCGGTATGACGCAGCAATAAATCATGGGAAAGGTCAGAGTTCGGGAAAGATAATTGCTGCATGGCTTCCCTTTTTTTTTGCTCAGCCTTTAAGCAAACAAACTCGCCCTCTCTTTTACACAATTTTGCCAATTTTATTACTGTGTACATAATTGCACACCTCCGTGCTTTTGTAGTTCCTTAGCTCCTCGCCATCGACACCCTCACTAAGAATAAAATAACTGAATGCCAACACAGCTGACGTCGGGCCACAACTTCATGTCATCTATCCATTCCACGAGGGTAGACGGATGGGGTACTTTGATCATATCCTCATAGCACAACAGAAAATCAGACTAGTGTAACCATCTTTCAGTCATCTTTGAGCTTACGTACGTAGCAGTTAGTGTTAGCTACAAACGTCAACACAATGGAGCAGCAATGAATCACAGGAAAGGTCAGAGTTCAGGAAAGTGGATATCGTGCAGCAATCTGAAAACTCAGATTTTGAATTTTGCACTGAAGAACTAAACTTTTACGAGAATTCATGAACTTAGAGTTGAGGAAAGGCAAACAAAGATAAGAAAGGTACTCCAAGGAAGGAACATCTTATTTAATTTTTCTTGTAATTTTTTCATACTTCTCAAATCACAGTCGCCCTTTGGGCGATCAAATCTCAACTTTGAGTGGCCATGGTCAGTTTTTAATCGCCACTGGCGAACATGCGACCGCCAAGTTTCAACCCTGCAAAAATGCCAAAGAAATGCATGTTCAGAATTTTAATGCGTCCCAGGATGCAGGGCTCTTACTTGAATTTTTCCCGATTGCCTTGGCAAATCTGTTAGATTATGTTGTTGTTGAAAGCAAAAGTGAACAAAACGAAAAGGACACAGCATCATGGTCACTTTTACAGTATGTCGGCTTTGGATGCATTAGATTTTATGAGACCTAATGCTTGGCTCAACAAGCAGCAGGTTTGTTGCGTACTGATAATGTAGACAAGGCTAAACACCATAAAATATGCGAGCTCTAGGCTCTGGCTTATCACTCTTATAAGTCCACATCTGAGCTTACTTTAGTCATAATAAAGGATTTTTCTTTATTGGGAATTTTCCAGAACATTCTGGCACAAAACCTGCCTTGAAATATCGTTTACCATCTGTACTTTTGTATGCCTTTACAGTGTTCTCCCCAGGAACAAAATGTAGGGTTAGTCAAAATTATGTTAACACTTAAATGGTAGAAACCATTTATTCACAAAACGTACATCATATGTGCAAGATGATTTACAGGATGGTCTCAACATGTTTGAGCAACAGTACCATTTAAAGCCCGGACACACATTTCACAGTCATGGCGCACCACACATTCAAGAGAAAAATAATTCATTAGTGTTAATACAATTTTGACTAACCCTGTAAAGCCCTAACTTGCATATATATGAGTGATTCCACGCTTATGGGTACTGAAATGGGGACATGAACTTATTTTTAAAAATTCACCTAAAACCATTTCTTTTTTTACCATCAGGTCACAAAACATGTAATCTTTAATGAATGATATGTTAAAAGATAACTTTAATTTTCTGAGATGTAATAAAAACATATTTATATGCCAAAGTCAAGCCTATGAGTTCCAAAATGATGTCTGTTACATTACTTCTGTTACGATTGTCCATCTCGCATCTGTTACAAATTAATTACAATCTAGCTATATACCATGTTAATCTTATTGAAAGAATGTGTATGTTTATTCTACTACACGTTTATTAATTATATTTGCTAAAACATCACCGCCCTATGTTTCAAAAAGTAATTCTACATTGTTAAAATTGAGAATATACATGTCCACAACACTTCTGTTACATTCTGACTTTGGCATATAAATGTTTTTATTACATCTCAGAAAATTAAAGTTATCTTTTAACATATCATTCATTAAAGATTACATGTTTTGTGACCTGATGGTAAAAAAAGAAATGGTTTTAGGTGAATTTTTAAAAATAAGTTCATGTCCCCATTTCAGTACCCATAAGCGTGGAATCACTCATTTTATATAAATAACACACAGGATATTAAAAAAAAAGTGTACACACCCCATTAAAATAATAGGGTTTTGTGATTTAAAAAAAAAAAAAACATGAGAAATTATTTCAAAACTTCACCCACCTTTAATGTGATGTATAACCTGTACAGTTCAATTTAAAGACAAACAAATCTGTTTGGGAGAAAAACATAAAAAAATTAAAAAACAACAATAAGCTGGTTGCATAAGTGGGCACAACTAATACTTTGTTGAAGCACCTTTTGATTTAATTACAGCATTCAGTCAGTCATTTTGGGTAGGAGTCTATCAGCCTGTCTGTATATTTTTGACCCTGTATGTATAATTTTGACCCCGTGTTGATTTCAGAAAACCCAAAGAAAATGAAAACTTGTGCACCAAATTCTAGTGTTTTAAGATGTATGATGTATATTCACAGAAAAAGAACAGTTCATAGAAATTACTGAAACCCCCAATATTGCCATGACATTCATATCCAAGATGACATTCATGTCACTGTATGTAAACTTCTGAACTCAACTATGCATTATATATATGCACGCTTGAAAGTTTGTGAACCCTTTACAATTTTCTATATTTCTGCATCAATAGGACCTAAAACATCATCAGATTTTCACACAAGTCCTAAAAGTAGATAAAGAGAACCCACTTAAATGAGACAAAAATATTATATACTTGGTCATTTATTTATTGAGGAAAATGATCCAATATTACAAATCTGTGAGTGGCAAAAGTATGTGAACCTTTGCTTTCAGTATCTGGTGACCCCCTTGTGCAGCAATAACTGCAATTAAACTTTTCTGGTAACTGTTGATCAGTCCTGCACTTCCTGGTTCCTAAGTTGTTTGCGACGAGTCTTTTGTTCCGTGAGTGTTGGCGTTAATTACTAATCTTTTTAAATTTTTTTTCTACAAATAATTTTCCAGTATCCTCTTCATTTTTATTGTATTGTCGCTTTCCTTTTTGTACTTTCCACTTTCGCTTACCTTTTTTCGTTTTTTCTCTCTCTTTTTTTGGAAGAACGCCGAGACCGGAAGCTTTTTCTTTTTTCTTCTCCTCCTGTGTAAAGACCACAAGCGGAGGCCATCTACATTGGATCTGCTTTAATATTAACAGATCTTCAATAAAGGTACGTGAATCCTTTCATCATGGCACACCTTCAGCCTGTTCAGTGTGCTGAGTGCAGGATGTTTAGTCATTCTTCATCTATCGCTAGCGATAGCTTTATTTGTGATAAGTGCAGATTAGTTAGCTCTCTGACGGAGAAGATTATAGTGTGAGAAGCGCATGTCCAGGCTTTAGAGGAGGTCAGTAAGCGTGAGAACAGTGTAGTTTCTGCAGGGGAAAGTCTGGATGCCCTAGGTGGAGTTAGCAATCCCCCAACTCCGGCATTAGAGCCCTTACAGCGGGGCGAATGGGTGACGATTCGGCAGCATAAGCGTAGAGCCAAAGCTACCACTGAGGCTCGCCCACGGGAACACCACTCCTCTCCGCGTCACGTGTTGAACAGGTTTGCTCTCCTTAGTGATGCACCCACTGAGAAACCTGAAAGAGCTCTGGTTAGGCCAAAAAAAAAAAAAAAAGTGTTTCCGGTTATGTAGATTTCAAAACTAGGGTCGGTAGGCAGGCATTTTTTTTTTGAATTTTTTTTTTCAAGATGGCTGCCATAACCTATATTTAGGCAGGAATAATTTCACAAAATATAATGAATTTCTTTGCAGGTCACCTGAGTTACCACCTTCTGATGAATCTGATGCAGCATGAGACACCTTTTAACATGAATTTTTCTGTAAATATAACAGCTCAATACACCATGAGAGAGAGAGAGAGCAGCCCCTCCCCTCTCTGCTCCCTGAGTGGAGCTCGTCGCCTTGGTAACAGTGCAGGGAAAAGACACAATATAACAAGCAAAGAGCGCTTTTTCTCAGAGTTCCCTCTCCTCGAACAACACTGATTTACACGGAAACGAAAGGAACTATTCACAAAATTCTTTCACATTGAGTGCTACAAGGCTCCCATGAACACATAAATGTAATTTTTTTTGTCCCTAGTGTAAAAAATGTGGACACTAGAGCGAGTTAAAAACAAGTGACTTTTCTGATTTTGCAGTAAAAGTGCTGCCACGTTTATAATGCGAGTCTATGGGAGAGCGCGGCTGTCCTCTCCTTACTTTCAGGCTTCTCATTCAAAAACTGTAAATCCTATCGCTCAGGGAGACACTTGTCTTGATTCACACAATGTGTAACTACAACTTTTGAGATAGTTGTGTGTGTAGAGTGAAAATTGTGGCTGAGAAAACAGTTTAAATGAGAAAGTTAGAGCTTTTTTTTTTTCAAGCTGCCTACACTCTAAACTCCTGAGCTCCGCTGGTGTGTAACGCAATAGACACCCATTATAAAGTCTGAATTTCTCCAGATTTGATCATGGTGTTTGATCTGTGACTGATCAAAAAGTATAGAGCCTAGCAAAAAAGTTGAATGCCAGATCCACACAGGAGAATTTTGTCTCCGTTTTAAAGTTTGAATCATGTCTCTAGGTGAAAGACAAAATAAGCGTTATCTCTGCTTCTGTTCCCTCTGACGGCCCCGACACACTACTGCCTCCGCCGAGTGCGCGCGCACACTGCATGTCGGGGCCGCGGATGAGTTACTCTCCCTGATCAACGAAGTCGGCGGGGAATTTGTGGTTATTATCGGTACAAACAGCGCGAATCACAACTTAAATGAGTGCGGTTCAGTTTGACATTATTGTCAGTCCGTTAGATAAACATTTAATTTTATTAAAATCGAAAATTAATATTTAGAGCCTGTGGGCTACAAAAATAAGTCATTAAAGTATCCGGCTGGACTTAATTGTGTAGTCGGCTGTATGGCCAGCAGCCGGCGCTTGTGGAAAGCCCTGATTTTCCCAGTGAGTGACAAAAACTTCCGGTTCACGCGGTTGGGTTATATGTAAAAGTCGCGACTGGGAAAAAAACGAAAAAAAAAGTTTAGGGTCGGGCAGTATGGATTAGGGTCGGTCGGGTAACCGGAAACACACTTTTTTTTTTTTGGCCTTATCATACGGCACGTGAAATTAGCTCAGCCTTTAGGAGCACCAGCAGCTTTAGTCAGGTGTATACCGGGAGCCAGGGTGCCGGACATAGCAGGTAATCTTAGAGTCCTAGGCAAGCACAGGTTCTCAAAGATAGTTATCCATGCAGGAGCTAATGATATACACCTTCGTCAGTCTGAGGTTACGAAGAGTAACTTTGTAGAGGTGTTTAAATTAGCGAAGGCGATGTCCGATGCTGTAGTATGCTCTGGCCCTATCCCAATGCGGCATGGTGATGTAGCTTACAGCAGGTTATGGTCCCTGAACTGCTGGTTGTCTAAGCGGTGCTCTGAAAACGGTGTAGGCTTTATAGATAATTGGGCTAATTTTGAGGGCACTGCTGGCCTGTTCGGGCGGGACAGTATCCATCCCACTCGGGAAGGTGCTGCTCTCATTTCCTGCAACATAGGTCATAGTCTCAGAACAGGCCTAGTTAATTTCTGACAATCCAGGGAGCAGACGAACAGGCTAAACCGACTGTCTGCTAGCTGCACAGAGTCGTCACTCAGGGTCTACTACATCGAGACTGTCTGTTCCCCGAGCTAAACAAAAAGGTAGAAATATTCAGAGGGTTTGTTCCAGTAACTTAATATAAAATTAGATCATACTGACTGTACAGCCGCTGCCAGCACCTTTGATCTAAAGGAGGGGCTATTAAATATTAGATCTCTTACATCTAAAGCGTTTATGGTTAATGAACTCATTACTGATCAGGAGTTTAATGTACTTTGTTCAACTGAAACATGGATTAAGCCAAATGAATATATAAGCATTAAATGAAGTGAGTCCTCCTGGATACAGTTATATACACCAGCCCCGACAAACTGGCAGAGGAGGAGGCGTTGCAGTTATTTATAATGATTATCTAGGTGTAACACAAAAACCTGGTTATAAATTTAATACATTTGAAGTTCTTCACACTCAATATATGTAGCCTCGAAAAATAGGTCTACCCAGTTAATTCCGTTACTTATTATTTACAGGTCCCCGGGGCCATATTCTGAGTTTCATTCTGAATTTGCAGAGTTTATCTCAGATCTGGTTATTTCCTTAGACAAAGCTTTAGTTGTCGGAGATTTTAATATTCACTTCAATAACCCAGAAGACCCTTTGAAAACAGCGTGTGTGTCCATTTTAGATTCAGTAGGGATTAATCAGAATGTCGTAGGACCAACCCATAATTGTGGTCACACCCTCGATCTAATACTAACATTCGGGTTAAATGTAGAAAATATAGTCATACTTCCACAGTCTGAAGTTATCTCAGATCATTATCTCATCTCATTCAAAACATGTCTGAGTAATAATATATGCACCTCACCACGCTACTGTATTAAACATACATTCACGTCAACTACTGCACAGAGCTTTATAAATGATCTCCCAGAGAGTTATCAACTTTGATTGGGTCACTGTCAGCCCCTGCAGAACTTGATCAGGCAACTGAATGCTTAGAGTCAACATTCTGCCATACCTTAGATAATGTAGCTCCTCTTCAAAGGAAATGGTCAGAGACAAAAAATTAGCACCCTGGTATAATGACACTCACACATTAAAACAGACCACTCGAAAATTGAAACGTAAATGGTGTCAAACAAAATTGGTAGGTGTTCAAATGAGCGTGGAAGGAGAGCTTCCTGAAGTATAGAAAAGCTCTTAGTGCTGCTAGATCAACATCTCTCTCCTCCCTAATAGAAGATAACAAAAATAATCCTAGATTCCTATTTAATACTGCAGCAAAATTAACCAGGAATAAGTCCACTATAGATACATACACACCTGTAGTATGTAGTAGCAATGATTTCATGAATTTTTTTAATGACAAAATTGAGAATATCCAACAAAAAATTCAAACTACTAAACTACAATAGTGACCCTGTAGTGAACAATATAACTGTATCAGATCATCAATTAGAATGTTTTACTCCCCTAAAAGAAACTGCATTACTTTCATTAATCTTGGCATCAAAAGCCTCAACATGTTTACTAGATCCCTTAACCTACATGTCTATTCAAACAGATAATACCTGAAGTAATTGAACCGCTTCTAAAAATAAATTATTCTCTTACGATTGGCTATGTACCCAAATCCTTGAAACTAGCAGTTATCAAACCCGATTAAAAAAACCTGACCTTGATCCCTGTCAGCTGTCCAATTATCGGCCAATATCAAACCTCCCCTTTATCTCCAAGATCCTTGAAAAAGCTGTGGCACAGCAGTTATGCTTATATTTACATAGGAAAAACATCCATGAAATGTATCAGTAAGGATTTAGACCTCATCATAGCACAGATGCCCCTTTTCCACCAAAGCAGTTCCAGGGCTGGTTCGGGGCCAGTGCTTAGACTGGAACCGGGTTTTCTGTTTCCACTGACAAAGAACTGGCTCTGGGGCCAGAAAAAATGGTTCCAGGCTAGCACCAACTCTTTGCTGGGCCAGAGGAAAGAACTGCTTACATCAGCGGGGGGGGGTTGTTAAGACCAACAATAGATAGTTTGTTTTCACATGACATCACAGAGTCGGGGATTCCCTAGTGCCGGCCATCTTGGGGGTCCAGCTTACCGTACGGGTGACTGAGCACACATTGTAACACACAAGTACAAAGTCTTCAAAAGAACCCAAGCAGGCTATTTAAAGCCAGCAATGGTGCACACCTGTTGTATTCCCGGCTGTCGTAATAGGTCAGATGATGACGTCAAGCAGAGCTTTTATGGAATTCCCACTGTACAGGAGCACGAAGGCAAGCAAACAAACTCAGCATACAAAGGAGAAATCTTTGGCTTGCAAGAATCAACCGCAAGGATTATCAGCCTTCCAAACACAGCAAAGTCTGCTCCGATCATTTTATAAGTGGTAAGTTGTTTAAATAAACAATCAATTGTGTTTAAGTTTGTTTTTGGAAACCAAAACATCATGTGAACAATCTCTGGAGAATGCCTAACTGGAACTGCTGAGTGTACGTTTACATTGTAATGTAGACTTAATATCGCTCGTTTGTCACATTTCTATTTGAAACTTGTCACTTCACTCACGCAAGGGTCATTTTTGAAAAACATTTTAGGTCTATTCTGTATGATTTGATTTGTGTTTGGGATGCAAACAGCGCGCCTTTTGGCGGATGCCGCCTGAATCGCGCAGATCCGATTTTTTTTTTTAGGGGGGGCGTTGGAGTGTCTGATTATAATTTCAAAGTAAATTCTGTATTAAACTTACTTAATAAGCAAATACGTTACAGTCCATGAAACAGGAAGTATAAGGATGAGAAAAAAAAACAGTTTAAATCGGAAAGCTGTGCACATTTGCGCAGCCCGAGCGGTGTGCAGGACTGCGCATATGTGCGCAGCTTTCCGATTTAAACTGTTTTCTCATCCTTATACTTCCTGTTTCATGGACTGTAACGGATTTGCTTATTTAGCAAGTTTAATACAGAATTTACTTTGAAATTATAATCAGACACTCCAACGCCCCCCCCCCAAAAAAAAATCGGATCTGCGCGATTCAGGCAGCATCCGCCAAAAGGCGCGCTGTGAATATATAAAGTTGTATATATCAGACAGCCTTTAAAGTTTGATGAAGTCAGTTTCAGGCTTTGGAGCAGGCTTTGGCAGTTTCAGGCTTTGGCAGCCCTGCATAGTCACTTGAAAATGCATCTTTGTCCACTTCGTAGGGCTCAACTCCCCCAATCAAGGCCAGTTTGGCTGCATACCGTTGTCGTGAGATGTCGTCTAATGCATCTATATACTTCTGTTTGCTTGATTTCGCCGACATTGATCTTTATTTTAGAAAACTGACTATATAACTTCATAAATTCGTCCGAGATAACGTAGCCGGTAGTGGCAATGGTCCGTTTTGTTTGCCCCCCAAGATGGCAGCTGGGGGGCGTTCCCCGGAATGCCATGACGTCAGTGAAAACTATCTATAGACCCTTTTCAGTCACATGACCTTCGTAAACGCGACCACCATTCTGGACATGTAGTGGACTTCGGCTCGAATCAGTTTGAATGCGAGGAAGGCAACAAACGAAAAACATAAAAGAAAAAGGAGCGGGATGCAGAAAACACCTTCACTATCCAGCGACTTAGGGCATTTACAGGGCGAGCAGAGGGAGAGGTATTTGCAAAAATTGAGGTTAGCAGGCTTAGAGAACGACGTTTACCTGCTTCCACCAGGATTGTTCACTGACGTATGCTCCGGCTTGCTCCCCCTCAAATTAAGCAGCGCGCTCCAGCTTCCGGAGCGCGCTGCTTAATTTGAGGGGGAGCAAGCCGGAGCGCGCTCCGGAACCTCGGCCGGAGCGCTCCGGGAGCAAGCCGGAGCACGCTGCTTAATTTGAGGGGGAGCAAGCCGGAGCGCGCTCCGGAACCTCGGACATTGGCTCCGGCAGCTATTTACACTGGATCCAGTGTAAATAGCTGCCGGATCATAATTACAGAAAACTAGTAAATACAGTAAAGGAAAAACTTGAGACTGAAAGGTTTTAACAGTCATCCAAATGACTGAAAGTAAACATTGCTACAGTAACATACTAGCTACTATGTTGTTGACATTAGCTAGTCAACAATAGCTACTACAGAAGAACAAAGAGGTTACAATGGGTTATTTTAACCTATTTGGTTACACACTCGCCGCCACAGAATGTTAACAGCAATGTAATGCCTTTTCTGGCTAATTTTATTCGTCTTACCTCCAACAAAGTGGTCACTACACAAGCGTTGGTATGCCGAGGGCTGCCAATCTTTCCTGTTAATGGCCGCTATCCATCTTCTCCGTCGGGATCCGATAAAATGATAAACCTTGCCTTGTTTGTTGATGGTTACTACATCCAGGTGCACAACAATATAGTGGCATGATGGAAGTCTTGCTGAAAGTAAAAACTTTCTTTGCTGCCGTTCCTCAATGTTGGCTGTGGTAAACTACTGGTAGTACATGTCCAAAATGGTGGCCGCGTTTGTCGTGACGTCACGTGAAAAGGGTCCATAGCAAGACCGCTAAAGGTTGCCATTTTTAAGCGACGAGAAGCAGCAGCTGTACAAACGCGAAGTCATCCATTATTGTTGTTGTTGTTGTTGTTGATGCTTCGATGTTCACGCCAAGGTTTATGCAAACGCAGCGACATAATGACGTGGCTCCCCTTACAGGCATGAAAACGGGTCGGGGTGAAAAAGGTGAGAAGGGTGCGCGAGTGGTGACGTGGCCTCTGGTGTCGTTTTATTTTGTTTGGGGGGTCCTCCCCCAGAATAAATATTTTTGCCTCCTTACTAAGTATACTGTATTGACATTTGCACAAAGACATACAGTACAAATACAAATTCAAATACATGTAGTTATAGCGAAATTATGCCCTGGAAAAAAATGCAAATAATAGAACGAAGAAAGTGGAGAACACACAAGGAATAGTGATCATTTTTTCCTTTTATTTGCCTGGACCACCAGTGTCTCCATGGCCCGCTTTCGCTGAGTTGGCACATGTTTCAGCCTTGCCCGCTTCTCTCCTTCAGCAGTCTGTTTCTTGGCCTGCTGAGCACTGCAAGTTGCTTGAGAGCCATACTTGCTCTGCTACTGCTGCTTTTCCTCCTTGTTCACCCTATGCTGGTGTTTGTATGTGGCTGCTGCAGAGTTAATGTTCTTGCACAATGTTCTGTCCACTTCCCCAAACTTCACATCCTCCCTTCTAAAGAGCTGCATAGCTACATTAGCGTGTACTTGACCATCTGTATTGCATTAAATGTTTCCACATTCATGTTGCCACTCCTTTGATCAATTACATCATTCATCAGACTAAATGGAGAGGCAACACTTAACCAGTGCACCCAGGGAGGGGTACTTGTCTGGTTTGTCGAAGACATGACCCCACCACTCCATGATGCTCTCTCCCTCCATGAAGCTGGGGATGGTCAGGTCAACACTGAACCGCACAAGTTCCCTCTGGATATCCTGGTCTGCTGGCAAGAGGTGCCCCAGCATACCACTCAGCCTGCCAAGATATGGAAGTACCTGCAGCTTTCAGTTCTTTTTAAATCAAGGCTGAATACTTTCTTCTTTGCTGCTGTCTTTTATTAAATCAAATTTGAGACTTTTAATTTGATTTCTTTCAGCACGGACAGCACTACAAAATGGTGTCTCCAATATACAGTGCCCTATATAGTGAGTAGCGAGCAATTTCGGACACAGGGATTGTCAAAAGACGCGCGCGCCCTCTTTCGAATGCTGACGTAATCAAGCCGGAAGTTTTGTTTGTTTTGATAGTAATCAGGAAAGTTTCAAAAAAGTAGGAAATTCAGTCCGATGACTCAATCCAGCTTCCAGTGGTCTGGTCTGCACTCTGACTGATGTGTGCACGCTCTGGCCAGCAGGAGAAGAGGCGCGAAATGATGCTGCTTGCCCTTCGCAGCGAGATGTACTCGTCGCTATGGTGTCAATATCAAAGCAGGAGGAGGAGGTGCAAACCGGCATGAACTGTCTATGGGTGCGAAGCGACCTCCTTGCCCTTTGGGTCAATATTAACCCCCCCCAATTTTTTTTCTCATCGGATCTACACGATTCACGTAGGTCAACCATTTTGGTTTCAAAAAGGCGAATTTCGCCGAAAGGTGAGGGATTTTCATGTATGCCCTTAGCACCCCGAGCTATGGAAAAGCAAACTGGTTCTCAGCTGGCTCGCAAGTTGAACGAGTTGTGAACCAGCACCAGCCCCGAACCAGCCCTGGAACTGATTTGGTGGAAAAGGGGTAAGACAGAGCTTTGGTTAAAGTACTAAACGATCTACTGTCGGCATCTGATCAGGGCGGTGTCTCGCTGCTTGTGTTGCTTGACCTTAGTGCAGCATTTGACATCATTGATCATTCCATTCTTCTGGATAGACTAGAAAAATGTTGTGGGAGTTAAGGGAACGGCCCTCTCCTGGCTCAGCTCTTATTTAATTGATTGCCATCAGTATGTTGATATAAATGGTGATAGACGTACTGAGGTAAAGTTTGGTGTTCCACAAGGTTCTGTCTTGGGTCCACTGCGTTTTTCTTTATATACCGTATGTTACCTCTGGGTGATATTATTTGTAAACATTGTATTAGTTTCCACTGTTATGCTGATGACACACAGTATGTTTCTGCAAAACCTGATGAGAGACACAAGCTTAATAGAATTGAGGAATGTGTAAAGGACATTAGACACTGGATGCTTATTAATTTCCTTCTGCTTAACTCTGACGAGACTGAAGTACTTGTACTAGAAGCTAGAAGCAGCGAGAAGTAAGTTTTCTGATTACACAGTAACTCTGGATGGCCTTTCTGCTTCCTCACATGCAGCAGTAAGTTTTACCTTTATTTTGTTTTCACTTAAATTTCCCCTTTGGGGTTAAAGTGCAACCAGAAACCAAAAAGAATCTAAAAAACAAGCTTGTAGATGAGATGGCAGACCATGCCATTGTAAATAGTGATTGGCTGCCTACAGTAACTTTTAGAAAGCTTTCTCCAACATAGCTTAGTTTCAAACTGGCACTGACACAATGCACCCTCAAACTTAAAAAAATAAAAATGAAAAATATAAAAAAAATTCCCCCTCAAAAAAAGTGCGTGTTATTTACCAGCTGGGAGGTCCGTATCGTGAAATACCGTGACCGAGGTCTTGAAAGTACTGACCAAGGCCCTCATTCAAGGCTGAGGTCACGGTATTTCACCATACGGACCGACCTTAAGCTGGTAAATAATATATTTAATTTTTTTCTTTACCAAATTCTAACAGAAAACAAGAGCGCCCGAAAGGGAAAACCGAGCCAAAGCGAGCTGCCATTTTGAATCCTCATTCACAGCTGTAATGCAAATTGATTCCTCCTCGGAAGGAAGTCCACAAGTGCACTTCCATGGCAGGAAAAAAAAAAAAAAAAAACTACATTTGGCTGCCTTTGTAGTCCCCTATTTATACAAATAGGAGTCATTCAAGATTCAGCCATGTTTTTGCTCGGTGTTAGCAAATTACAGGTTTTAACTTTCTCCTGAAATGTTTTATTTTATTTCTTCTTCCTCAGGGTAGTAAAACTCGCTTTCGCTGTGAACACTGTCGTTATCGCTATCCATGCTGCAAAACTGATGCTATTTTCCTGAGAAATGCTGGCAAAAACGTATAAGATTTTTGATATGATTAATAAATCTTATAAAAAAAAAGATAAAATGTTGACAAAAAAAAATGCTACCATGTTTGTTGTTGTGAACGAGCGAGTCGCCAGAGGTCTGTAACCGGGGTTCGTACCGTAGGATACAGACCCGCTCGCCAGCCAATTAGAGAGCAGGATTTGGACCATGAAAAAAATATAAATAAATAAAAGTGACATCCCATGTCCCAACAGCTAGCCGCTGTGTTCAGGGATCAGGTCATCGAGGTCCCTGCCTTCGACTGCCGCCCAATCCACACTGCACCGGCCCCCTACTACTACCTCTGTGGGTGGTGAACCCACAGGAGGTCGGACCCATGTTACCGCTTCGGGCTGAGCCCGGCCGGGCCCCGTGGGCAAAGGCCTGGCCACCAGGCGCTCGCATACGAGCCCCAACCTGGCCTGGCTCCAGGGTGGGGCCCCGGCTGCGCCATACCAGGTGACGTCACTGTCCTTGTTTTATTAAATTTCCATCAGGGGTTTGGTGAACTGCTCTTGGTCTGGCCTGTCACCTAGGATCTGTTTGCCTTGGGAGACCCTAACAGGGGCATAATGCCCCAACAACATAGCTCCTAGGATCATTCAAGCACACAAACCCCTCCACCACAATAAGGTGGCAGTTCTACTCTCACCTACGGTCATGAGCTTTGGGTAATGACCGAAAGAACGAGATTGCGGATACGAGCGGCCGAAATGGATTTCCTTTTCAGGGTGGCTGGGCACTCCCTTAGAGATAGGATGAGAAGCACAGTCACTCAGGAGGAGCTTGGAGTAGAGCCGCTGCTCCTCCACATCGAGAGGAATCAGCTAAGGTGGCTCGGGCATCTCTTTCAGATGCCTCCTGGACGCCTCCCTGGGGAGGTGTTCCAGGCATGTCCCCCCCGGGAGGAGGCCCCAGGGAAGACCCAGGACACACTGGAGGGACTATATCTCTCGGCTGGCCTGGGAACGCCTCGGTGTTCTTCCCGAGGAGCTGGCCGAGGTGTCTGGGGAAAGGGAAGTTTCGGCTTCCATGCCCAGACTGCTGTCTCCGCAACCTGGCTCCGGATAAGCAGATGAAGATGAGAATAATAAATAAAATTGTGTCCTTTTCGATAAAACTGACAAAATAGAAAAAAATCCCAACTTTTCCACCGTATGTATGGGAACCATGTCTTTTGCAATAAACATCGCGATAGCATCTGTGATTGCCTTCCACCGCGCCCCATTCTTATCATCAGGCACACAGTTCGAAAATGTGTCCGGGACGGGTGCTTGCTTTACTTTGGATGATGCGCTCGTGCTGCGGCTGTGTTCATTCCGCTGGGAGTGGCACTTCTCCCACTCCGCTGCATGCTTCTGTTTAAGGGGTTGGAATAAATTCGTCGTGCTGCCGTTTTCAAACACACCTTACAACGAGGACTTGTATGGTCTGCATCCGACGCCGCAAAACTGAACCAACTCCAGATCACGGAGGAAGTTACTCCTTTCTTGGGCACAAGTTGCGGCTTTCCCCCCCAAATCGCTGCCATGTTGTTTGTGTGTGTCTATGGCAAGCGGGCGGGAGGAGGGCTATAGTGTCAGTGCCCCATCAGTCCCTGCTGCCCGATCCGTTCTGCACATGCGCAGAGGGGAGCATCGGTGGCAGAAGTTAAAACTGAGAGAAAACCAATTTTCATAAAAACACATTGTCCTTAACTGTAAATTCGAATTAATCGATAAAATCGATTTAATCGCCCAGCTCTAGTACTACTATTGACCTTTAAAGCACTGAATGGTCTCGCACCACAGTACCTGAGTGAACTTCTGCTCCTCTATGACCCACCACGCCTACTTAGATCAAAAGGTGCAGGCTATCTGCTGGTACCTCATATAGTGAAGGCTACATCAGGGGGCAGAGCCTTTTCTTACAAAGCCCCACAGTTATGGAACAGCCTTCCAAGTAGTCTTCAGGAATCAGACACAGTCTCAGCATTTAAGTCTAGGCTAAAAACATATCTGTTTAGTCAAGCCGTTTGTTAATGGTGTTTATGAGGTAAAGGTGTAGATCTGGAGGGTCCTCAGACATAGTGTGTTTTGGTAAACTGGGGTGTATGGATGCTGTCAGTCCCCCACTCACTTGCTCACTCGAGTTTGTTGGCAGTGTAATGGCTGGCTGCTTTATGTCCTGGGGCTCCCTCATGCCTGTGTTACCTTCTGGCTCTCCCCTTTTAGTTATGCTGTCATAGTTAGTTGCCGAAGTCCCTGCTTGTACTCAGTGCAATATGTATACTGTTCCTACTTATTCAGGTGGCATTGGGCATACCAAACAACCTGTGTTTTCTCTCTCTTCTCCCCCCCTCCCCAAATCTGTCCCTCTGAGTTACATGTCGGTCCTGGGATCGAGCTGCTGACCTCTTCTGCTCCTCGGACCTGCCTGATCCATCTTGGTGCCCTGTGTCTGGTTGGAGTCTCATCGCATCGCTCCTGTGGAGGGCGGCCCCATGTGGACAGTTGGGGGTCGCACCTGGAGGATGCTCTGGACTCTTGCAGTTGTGCTTTTGTGGCTGGGGACTGCGGTTGACTTGCTGACTTCAGGGCTGCGGTTGTCGTGAATGGTTTTGCACTCAGGTTTCTGTTGCTGGGGGGGTTGATAGCATCAACAAAGCTATGTTAGGACTGTTAATGTTATAGTTATGTCGTCTGTGGTTGCCCAGATGGGGATGGGTTCCCTTTTGAGTCTGGTTCCTCTCGAGGTTTCTTCCTCATGTTGTCTGAGGGAGTTTTTCCTTGCCAACATCGCCACAGGCGTGCTCATTGGGGATAGATTAGGGATAAAATTGGCTCATATTTTAAGTCGCTCGGATTCTGTAAGGCTGCTTTGCGACAATGTTTATTGTTAAAAGTGTGATACCAATGACTTGACTGCACACTGGCTTGGAGTAATTTTAGCCCATTCTTCCATACGGAATAGCTTCAACTCTGGGATGTTGGAGAGTTTCCTCACATGAACTGCTCGCTTCAGGTCCTTCCACAACATTTCGATTGGATTAAGGTCATGACTCTGACTTGGCCATTCCAAAACATTAACTTGATTCTTCTTTAACCATTCTTTGGTAGAACGACTTGTGTGCTTAGGGTCGGTGTCTTGATGCATGACCCACCTTCTCTTGAGATTCAGTTTATGGACAGATGTCCTGGCATTTTCCTTTAGAATTCACTGGTATAATTCAGAATTCTTTGTTACATCAATGATGGCAAGCCGTCCTGGCCCAGATGCAGTAAAATAGGCCCAAACCATAATGCTACCACCACCATGTTTCACAGATGGGATAAGGTTCTTCTGCTGGAATGCAGCGTTTTCCTTTCTCCACACAACGCTTCTCATTTAAACCAAAAAGTTCGATTTTGGTCTCATCCGTCCACAAAACATTATTCCAATAGCCACCTGGCTTGTCCACATGATATTTAGCAAACTGCAGACAAGCAACAATGCTCTTTTTGGAGAGCAGTGGCTTTCTCCTTGCAACCCTGCCATGCACACCATTGTTGTTCAGTGTCTTCTTGATGGTAGACTCATGAACATCAGCCAATGTAAGAGAGGCCTTCAGTTGCTCACAAGTTATCCTGGGGTCCTTTGTGACCTCGCCGACTTTTACACGCCATGCTCTTGGAGTGATCTTTGTTGGTCGACCACTCCTGGGGAGGATAACAATGGTCTTGAATTTCCTCCATTTGTACACAATCCGTCTGACTGTGGATTGGTGGAGTCCAAACTCTTTAGAGACGGTTTTGTAACCTTTTCCAGCCTGATGAGCATCAACAACGCTTTTTCTGAGGTCCTCAGAAATCTCCTTTGTTCGTGGCATGATACACTTCCACAAATGTGTTGTGAAGATCAGACTTTGAGAGATCCTTGTTCTTGAAATAAAACAGGGTGCCCACTCACACCTGATTGTCATCCCATTGATTGAAGACACCTGACTAATTTTACCTTCAAATTAACTGCTAATCCTAGAGGTTCACATATTTTTGCCACTCACATATGTAATATTGGATCATTTTCCTCAATAGATAAATTACCAAGTATAATATTTTTGTCTCATTTGTTTAACTGGGTTCTCTTTGTCTACTTTTAGGACTTGTATGAAAATCTGATGTTTTAGGTTGTATTTATGCAAAAATATAGAAAATTCTAAAGGGTTCACAAACTTTCAAGCACCACTGTGCTTTTTATTTATTTATACATTACACACACACACACACACACACTTCAGTAACAGAATTACATTTCCAGCAAAACATGGTAACCTTTTTCATTGCAGTACTCAAGATAATGGTATTAAATAAAAATACCACGCTGTACGGGATATCTTTTCACCCAAAAAAAAAAAAGCATAGAAAATTTGGGTATGTTTAACTCTGAACGCAAAATATTTTATGAGGAAAGAAAAGTCAGTCACAGAATTACATCAAAAAAATTTAATTTCTAAAAATTCAAACCAAGATTTCTCTGAAGCAACATTGCTATAATTGGGATGATGATTTTTAAATATGGTTTTCCGTACATTTTGCCTTGGATTCCATACTTTAGCAATATCACTGAGGTGACAAGTTAAGGCAATCTTAATAATTTTGGCATCTCTCCTGAAGAATTGCCTATAATCACAAAATCCCATTTGCAGAAAAGATGCATATGGACAGGGAAAACATGCAAACTTGGCACTGGTCAACTGGCAAGTTCGAACCCAGAACCTACTTACTGAGAGACGACAGTGCTAACCACTGCACCACTATGCCACCTTAGTGGGACCAAAGATAGGAAAGTACCTATCTACCTCTTCATGTGTCTACCTCTTGACCGGGAGATCCTGAGTTTACTTGTGTTCAGGTCATACCAAAGACCATCATGAAAATGGTTCCTACTACCATTCTGCAAGGCACACCGCAATTCAGATAGGAATTCGCTGGACAAGCTGGATTATATCCGCCTGCTCCGCTCATCTTTTGTCTGTGAGTGAGTGTTGTGTCCTCGTGTTTGTGGAAACATGGCTTAATGACAGCGTCCCGGACTGTGCCATTCAGCTAGCCCGGCTAACATGCTACCGGTCAGACAGAGTGCTAGTCGGGGGGGGGGGGGGGGGGGGACTCATGGTGGAGGACTCTGTGTTTACATCAGTGATGCCTGGTGCCGTGATGCTGTCGTGGTCTGCAAACACTGCTCACCACTGGTGGAGTTTATAATTATTAAGTGCTGGCCATTCTACCTGCCGAGCATTATACATCCCTCCCGGCTCCAATAACAACAGGAGTGAAGCACTGAATGAACTCCATCAACACATCAGTGAGCAGCAGACAGCCCACCCAGATGCTTTCCTCATCCTGGCTGAGGATTTCAACCATGCAAACCCCAAGAGCATGTTTCCAAAACTCTATGGACATATCAACTTTCCCACACATGGAAACAATACTCTGGACAATGTGGACCATGCGTAAAGACCCCTACAAAGCCCTATCCCTCCCCCACCTTGGGGCCTCAGATCACTCCACTGTTATGCTAATGCCAGCATACAGGCTGCTGGTTAAAAAGTCACCAAACCAGCTACAAAGCAGGTACGTGTGTGGCCAGAGGGGTCCTCAGAGGCACTCCAGGACTGTTTTTCCACCACTGACTGGAGCATGTTCAGACAGGCAGCCCCCTACAACATCACAGATCTGCAGGAGTACACGGAGACAGTCACTGCCTACATGAGGAAGTGCATGGACGACGTTACGGTCACCAGAACCATCTCCATTCGGGCCAATCAGAAGCCATGGCTGACAGGGGAAGTCCACAGGCTCCTGAGGGCTCGGAATGCCACCTTCAGAGCTGGGGATGAGGTGGGCCTGAGGACAGCTAGGGCCAACCTGCCATGAGGCATCAGGGTGGCCAAGAGACAGTACTCCAGGTACATTGCTGACTATTTCAACGACAGCAGAGACACCAGGAACCTGTGGCGGGAGATTCAGACCATCACAGACTACAAGCCCTCGCCGCAGACCTGTGACAACTCCACATCTCTGCTGAATCAGTTGAACGACTTCTTCGCTCGCTTTGAGGCAGATAACAGCACCACGGCACAGAAGACCCCACCACCTCCCGGCGACCAGGTATTGACGCTGTCCTCTGACAGCATGAGGAGAGCTCTCAGGATGACAAATGCATGGAAAGCCCCGGGTCCTGATAACATTCCTGGTCGTGTCCTGAGAGACTGTGCCGAGGAGCTCACAGATGTCTTTACAAACATCATCTTGTTGAGCCAGGCTGTTGTCCCCACGTGCCTCAAAGCCACTACCATCATCCCGGTCCCGAAGAAGCAGTCTCCCTCCTGCTTCAATGACTATCGCCCAGTTGCACTCACTCCCATCCTCATGAAGTGCTTCAAGAGGCTAGTCATGCAGCATATCAAGTCTGCCCCCCCCGGACCCTTTCCAGTTTGCATATCAGTCCAACTGTTCGACTGATAATGCCATCTCCACTGCCCTCCACTCAGCCCTCACCCACCTGGAGACAAAAGACTCGTACGTCTATGAACAGCATTCTGACTTTAGCTCAGCGTTCAACACAATCATTCCTCAGCAGCTCATTCATAAACTGGACCAGCTGGGACTCAACACCTCCCTGTGCAACTGACTGCTGGACTTCCTGACGGGGAGACCACAGGCTGTACGGGTCGGCAGCAACTCCTCCAGCACCATCACATTGAACACGGGGGCCCCCCAAGGATGTGTGCTGAGCCCCCTCCTCTTCACTCTGCTGACCCACGACTGCACACCAACATCCAACTCTAATCTCTTCATTGAGTTTGCGGATGACACGACTATGGTGGGTCTCATCAACAATAGCGATGACACAATCTACAGGAGTGAGGTGAGCCGCTTGGACATGTGGTGCAAGGACAACAATCTCTGTCTGAACGTGGAGAAGACAAAGGAGATTGTTGTGGACTTCAGGAGAGCGCACACCCAGCATGCACCACTAACTATTGACGGTGCTGCAGTGGAGAAGGTGAGCAGCACCAAGTTTCTGGGTGTGCACATCTCTGAAGACCTGTCCTGGAGCAACAACACTGCATCACTGGCCAAAAAAGCCCAACAGCGTCTGTACTTCCTCCGCAAACTGAGGAGAGCAAGAGTCCCGGCCCTCATCATGCACACATTCTACAGAGGCACTATCGAGAACATCCTGACCAGCTGCATCACCGTGTGGTATGGCACCTGCACCGTGTCCTGCTGCAAGACTCTACAGCACGTCCTGCTGCAAGACTCTGCAGTGCATTGTGAGAGGAGCTGAGAGGATCATTGGTGTCTCTCTCCCTTCTCTAATGGATATTTATAACTCCCGCCTCACCCGCAAAGTCATCAGGATTGCAGGTGACCCCACCCATCTCACAGCCTCTTCAGTCTGCTGCCGTCGGGGAGGAGACTGCGGAGTCTCTGGGCCAAAACCAGCAGGCTCAAGGATAGTTTCTTTCACCAGGCGGTCAGGAGGCTCAACTCCCTCCCTGTTCTGCCTCTCCTCCCCCCTCTGCCCCCTGCCACAGATTCTGCTCGCACTCCCCCCTGCCCCCCCTTCAGCATCTGACATGTCACCTTCACTGTCCCCCCCAACACACACACACTCAACATTCATTAACACACTGAACTCAGGGACTGCACATTTCACTTTACCTCGCTCATTTGCACTATTCCACACTACCTCACCTTAACAGCCATTAGTTTGTTTATACTGCTTATTTCATGTTTACCTGCTATACCTCAAGTGCCCTTGACTGTTTATTTGCACCAATTTACATGTGTGTGTTTAGTCTGTCTAGTTCTTATCTAGAGTGTTTTTACTGTTTATATTGTCTGTTTGAGTGTTTAGTCTATGTCTCGTTCTTATCTAGAGTGTTTATACTGTTTGTTTTTTCAATTATTCTATTTTTATTTATTGCATTGCCTGTTTGCACCATGGGTCAGAGAGGACTGAAATTTCATCTGTGCTGCATGTCGAGCATGTATAGTAGGCCCGTAACGGTACATGTATTCGTACCGGACCGTTGGAAAACAGACCTTCGGTACGGTACAGTGCTGTACCGAACGAGTACAGTCAGTTTATGTGTTTTTATATGCTGCCACTACATGTGGCTCTTTAATATTCATGAGGATACCTGTACATGATTGGAGTAGTAAAGGGAAGACTCTTTTTAATATTTATAAAGAAACTCATTCGTGATTCGTGCTCGTGACCATGTGGAGGTCACTTCGCACAGCAAACCAATCAGACGAGCCTTTCCCAACCACTCTTCAAAAAACTTTAGCGAGGTGCCAGCTTGTGTTGTATCAGAGAATGGTGTATCTGATTTGACATTATGGCTACTGCTAGCGACCAACCGGAGCTAGAAGATCCTCCCCTGTTGTTAAAATCTCCCGTTTGGGAACACTTCGGTTTCCCAGTGAAATACTGCAACGGAGAAAGACAAGAGGACAAAACAAAGGCGGTATGTCGACACTGTTTTACTGGGGTTGGCTATTTTTCGGGCAACACGTCAAACATGCTAACTCACCTGAAACGGCACCACCCAAGTGCTAAGATTACCGCGACAAGGAAAAAAAAAACACCGTAGTGCAAACGCAGCTGACTTCTGCATTCAAGCACCCTCTCCCTGGCAATTCAGATCGGGCTAAAGCCATAACAGCATCCACTGGCGTCTTTATAGCATCGGATCTAAGACCGTATTCAGTTGTTGAGAATGCTGGATTTAAACACATGCTAAAGGTGACTGAACCATGCTATCAAGTCCCCAGTCATCCACATTTCAGCCAGAAAGTCATTCCAGACCTTTATGAACAAACCAAAGCTACTGTCATCGAAGACTTATCAAAAGCATGTGCAATAGCACTCAACTGATGGATGGACATCCAGAGCTAACAAGAGCTATATAACAGTGACTGCCCATCACATCACCCCTGAGTGGAAGATCGCTAGCCACGTCCTGCAAACAAGGGCTATGTACGAACAACACACCAGTGCAAACCTAGCAGAGGGACTGAGGTGGGGTTTACATTAGACCGTATCAGCAGATCATCAGATTAACGTTTTTAAAACGATTAGCGTGCACACAGCAACGCCAATACACGATTCGCGTGCACACAGCAACGCCAATACGCGGATACGCTAATCACATGACTAATTAGACGACACGCAAGTTGAAATGTGTAAATGTGTAATGTGTAAATTTCTCCTCAGCGGCTCGGCTCCGCAGGCATCCTGCGCTCCAAATCACTCCGCCCTGAACAGTGAGTGCCCTCGGGAGGGTGCGCACTCCGGCCCTGCGCAGCTCACAGAGCGCGCGAGTGAAGCGCACGAGCAGTGATTCGGGACTGAGCCACTGTGTGTGTGATCCCAGTGCATATCGGGCATGCGCAAGTCACTTACCACTTGCAAGTAGAAGGATGGCAAGCCTAAAGACAATCATAACTACATAATGGGCAGTATTTGCATCAGTATTTGCAGTATTTTCATACTTTTATACTCTTTAATGAAAGGTGATACAAGGCGGAAGTCCGCGCCATTTTTCAGCAGTTGTGTCACATGACCAACGCCAGCGAATCAGGAAGGTGGATGTCACAGTGACGTTGTCCAATGACGACGTCAGCTAGAGCTCAGCACAGCGTATCCGTGTATCCTCAATGTTTACACAGCACCGGACCAGACACGAACTGGGTTGAATACGTGGGCCCTGGCGGATTCCCGTTTCCCGGCGTTTTAATGTGAACGGACAGTGCATCCGCGAAGAAAACGAGACAGATACGGTCTAATGTAAACTTGGCCTGAAAGAGACCGCGTTGGAGTGGAAATTGGAGAGGCCAGGAACAACAATTGCCGTAACAACAGACAACGCCCGGAATATAGTAAATGCCGTGATTGAAGCTGGAATGGGCCCCCAAATTGGGTGTTTCGCACACACCATTAATCTCGCCTCTCAGAAAGCAACAGGTCTCAACCAAATAGCCAGACTGCTAGGTAAAGTGAGACGCGTCGTGTCTTTCACCGTAGCCCAACAGCTGCACACATACTAGAGCGCAAACAAGAGATGCTTAGTCTGGCGAAACACTGTCTTATTCAGGACATGACCACCCGATGGAATTCAGGTTATGACATGCTTGAAAGATACCTGGAGCAACAGGCAGCAGTCTACATGGCACCGACAGAACAGGCTCTGAAGAAAAAGGAAATCAGCACCTTGTCTGACCAAGAGGTGAAAATGGCTGAGGAAGTAATTGTCGTCCTGAAGCCATTAAAGACTCTCAACACTCATAAGCGCCGAAGCTACACCTTCAGCATCCATGATCCTGCCCCTCAAAGACACAGTTCTCCACTCTATGGAGCCAAATGATGGGGACAGCACCACAGTGACCCAAGTCAAGGCTGCAATCAGGGAAAACCTGGAGGACAGGTACTCTTCTTGTCAAGACTTCCTCCACAAATGCACAGCACTTGACCCAAGGTTTAAACCTCTTCCTCATGTGGATGATGCCTGCCGTGACAGGATCTACAACAGCCTCATCGCCGAGATTGTGGCCATGGAAGAAGAGGCATTGTAATAATAATAATAATAATAATAATAATAATAATAATAATGTGCATAAAATACCTTTCACAATTTTTTAAACAAATACTTGCTAAGTTTATTTGTATTAAAAATATTTGTACTTTTATTTATTTTACAGCATGAGGAGGCCAAAGGGACAGCAGCAGCCGCTTCATCCACACACACAGGACACCCAGAGGCATCTGAGTCACCTCCTCCAGTCAAGAGGTCAGCGATGGCCGAACTGTTTGGTGAGCTCTTCCAGACTCGGGTAAGAGACAAGGATACTTTGCAGCTGGTCAAAGAAGAGGTTGCTGCATACAAGGCAGTGAGCAGTATCTCAGTAGACTCAGACCCACTTCTATGGTGGAAGACCAATGAGCCCATATATCCCCTCATTGCCAAGCTGGCAAAGTGCTACCTTGCCATTCCTGCTACCTCGGTCCCTAGCGAGAGGGTATTTTCAACCGCTGGGGACATTGTAACTGCCAGCAGATCTGCCCTCACAGTGGACAATGTGGACAAACTTATTTTCCTCGCAAAAAATATGAAGATGGAGTAAAATTGCTTACTGGAATACTGGAACTGAGTGCTGCACTTTACATGTTGAAAACTTTTGTTTACTGTTTAAAAGGAATTAATTATTTTTAATTTCAAACATTGGTGGTTAATCATTTGAGAATATTTCATTTAATTTACTGGTACCAAGCAGCACTTTGAATTTATTTACTGTTTCTTTTTGTATATTGACAATTTTATGGTTTAATAAACAATGTGCTGAGGAAGAAAATGGTTTTGCATTTTGTTCCCATACTGTACCGAAAATGAACCGAACCGTGACCTCAAAACCGAGGTACGTACCGAACCGTGATTTTTGTATACCGTTACACCCCTATTAATTACCATTGTATTATATCTTTCCTTTTAATAACCCTTTTTAATTGGATAGGACCTGAGGATATTAATTGTTGCAGTTTTGCAATTTTTTTGTCCATTCTTACTTGATACAAGACTTCAGCTGCTCAACAATCTGTGGTCGTCGTTGTCCGATTGTCCTCTTTATGATGCGCCACCCATTCTCAATTGGAGATCTGGATTGGCAGCAGGCCAGTCAAGTACACTCACTCTGTGTCTACAAAGCCATGCTGTTGTCGTCCATGCAGAATGAGGCCTGGCATTGTCCCAATGAAATAAATATGATCAAAAAATTAATTCTGTTTTTTTTTTCTTTTTTTGCATTTACCTAACACTCAATGTTTCTTTTGTCATGTTTAATAAGAATAAAGATAGCATCTTGCTTAATCTGGCCTCCACTGTGGAATATATATATATTTATTTTTTTACAATTCAAATGCTTTTTTTTAAAATTGATTTACATATAAAATAACTGCATCATGAAGAATTAAAGTCCCTCCTTCACAGATGAGTGAAAATATTGAATAAATTTCCTTTTTTTGATAACTTGGCATTTTTAACCCAAGTAATGATGAAGGAATTGATTATTCACTTAAATATGAATAATAGGATACATTTTGGGTATTTGATATGGTGAAATAGGACGCAATCGAAAAATCAAGAACACACTGGAAAGATGAGAATAATGGCGGTGGTAAAAGAACAGCGACTGTACCGAGCAACGGGACATCACTACCGACCGGGCGGAGCGTGAGGCGGGGGCGGGTCAAAATGATTGGCCGTAGATTCTACCAATAGTTCGATCTAAATTGACCATGGTTGCAAAATATTGGCCAAAAATACGCAAACATTACAAAATAAAGTAAGATGAAAAAGAAACATTCTACTGCCTTATACTGCAAGGCTAAAACAAAATTTAAAAAAACTCTCAAAACTCACCTTTTCAGTGATAACGTCCGAACAGATCACTCGTGTAACAGAAAGACCGTAAATGGAAGCACGATCAACTTCTAACTGTTGGAGTGGAAAATTCCATTCTACACATGCAAATTGTTAATGTGTGTCCTCAGGGCTCTACACTAACTTTTTTTTTTCAGGAGCACACGTGCTCCTAAGTTAAAAATTTTAGGAGCACAGGGAAAAAAAAATGGGGGCACAAGCACAAGTAGGTTTTCATTTTAAAGGTTTATTGCAGCGCAAACCTTAGACACACCAACACATAAAATGCAAAATTGAATTTTAGATCAAAAGGTTTTTTACTTAGATCAAAAGGTGCAGGCTATCTGCTGGTACCTCGTATAGTGAAGGCTACATCAGGGGGCAGAGCCTTTTCTTACAAAGCCCCACAGTTATGGAACAGCCTTCCAAGTAATGTTCGGGAATCAGACACAGTCTCAGCATTTAAGTCTAGGCTGAAAACATATCTGTTTAGTCAAGCCTTTTGTTAATGGTGTTTATGAGGTAAAGGAGTAGATCTGGAGGGTCCTCAGACATAGAGTGTTTTGGTAAACTGGGATGTATGGATGCTGTCAGTCCCCACTCGCTTGCTCACTCGAGTTTGTTGACGGTGTAGTGGCTGCTGCTTTATGTCCCGGGGCTCCCTCATGCCTGTGTTACCTTCTGGCTCTCTCCTTTTAGTTATGCTGTCATAGCTAGTTGCCGGAGTCCCTGCTTGTACTCGGTGCAATATGTATACTGTTCCTACTTATTCAGGTGACATTGGGCATACCTAACCACCTGTGTTTTCTTTCTCTCCCCCCCCACCCCAAATCTGTCCCTCTGAGTTACATGGAGTCAACAGGAAATCTTTTGGTGGAGACGGTGGGGACCTCGACTGGCTATCGTAGCCTGCAGGGAATCGGCCGTCAGACATTCTGTCGCATGTCCCAGACCCGGTGAAATGTAACTGAATTGTCTTGGCCAGGCCTAAGGGTCCCATCTGCATCTCATCATTGCTGAGGAGTGTGCTCCCATCACCCAATCAAGCATCCAGCCAGAGCAGGTCATGATATATTTTTTACCATATTAACATGCCATTGTGTGTTATGCCTGATGTAAAGACTCTCATCTCTGCGAGCCTACCACACAGATTTAATACTTGTCATTTTTAGGGCATACCTAACAACGTGTTTTCTTTCTCTCTCTCTCTTCCCCCCCCATCTGTCCCTCTGAGTTACATGTTGATCCTGGGATTGAGATGCTGGCCTCTTCTGCCCCTCGGACCTGCTTGGTCCATCCTGGTGCCCTGTGTCTGGTCGGAGTTTTATCGCCCCACTCCTGTGAAGGACGGCCCCATGAGGACAGTTGAGGGTTATACCTGTTAAAACTGTTAATATTATAGTCAGGCTGTCTGTTGTTGCCCAAATGAGGATGGGTTCCCTTTTGAGTCTGGTTCCTCTCGAGGTTTCTTCCTCATGTCGTCTGAGGGAGTTTTTCCTTGCCACCGTCGCCACAGGCTTGCTCATTGGGGATAGATTAGGGATAAAATTAGCTCATGTTTTAAGTCGTTCAAATTCTGTAAAGCTGCTTTGCGACAATGTTTATTGTTAAAAGCGCTGTACAAATAAACTTGATTTGATTTGAATTGAGAATGAATGAACGAATGAATGAATGAACAAACAAATGAATAACTAACAACTGAATGAATGAGCAAACAGTAGCCAAACAGAGAGCAGAGCTCAGCAGAGCTAGCAACATCAAGGACAGCTCCCACCCTGGCTCCGAGTTCTTTGACTTGCTACCCTCAGGCAGGCGTTACAGGTACATCAAAGCAAGGACCAACAGACTCAAACAGTTTTTTCCCACAGGCCATAACCACCTTGAACAATTAGCCTTTTTCACATTATGTCACTTGCAGGGGAACTCGTATCCATTTTCAGCCTTTTGAATGGAAGAAGAGGTATACGGCGGCAACATATGTTAACAAAACTGTCATTCACAGATAAGATTGATAATAATATTGCGCATTGTTGTTTATCATTACGTATTGTTAGCGACCATTCCAGTCACGTATCTGCCTTGTTTTGGAAAGGAAGTTTACGGACTTTCTATGGTTGCTACTTGTTAGCCAGCAGATTAGCATGCCGCCTCTTCTTCCATTCAAAAGGCTGAAAACGGATGTGAGGTTCTTCTGCAAGTGACGTAATGTGAAAAAGGCTAATTACATGCACTGACTGATGCCACTTTCGGCAGGTGCAACAATGCACCAACAAGGACCTAAAAGGACAATATTCTCACACTTACCTGATACAGTGCAATACTTATTACAGTACCACCTCACAGAGCAACTTTTTAGTTTTTATAGCTTTTGTATATTTTATATTTCTACACTTTTACATCCATACCCAATACAATGCAATACCAAATACAGTGCAATATCCTGAGTTTTGTAGCTGAACTGAGTTTCTATAACTAATGTGCAATTAACATCTGCAACTCAACACGCCCAGTTGTGTATATATATTCTTTGTTTTTCTGCTGTGTTGTGATATGCACCATTTGTATATACTGTATATTATTTGTTTTTCTGCTGTGTTGTATGTTCCCATCTAAATGTTTGCACTGGGGTGTGTGCTTTCCATCTCATTATATAATTTTCCCGCACCTAATCCTGTCGTTCTAGCTTTCTTTACTACACTTTCTTCCTCGTCCGTTCTTTTATTCTTGTTTCCACCATCATTGCTTTTAAAAAACGCCGTTATTCTCTGCATAGCGAATATATTTCTCACCTCGGTCCGAACCAGCTCTGTTATCTCTCAGTTGAATGATCTGATGAATCCCTAAAAAGCACTTTTCCCACCTAATGCCACACCCACAACATACAACCGTGGGAAAGAGGGGCAATCACAGAAAGATGAGTAGAAAACGGGAAATGTTATGGGGGATATTTATTGTGATAGTAGGCTATTGTAGCATCAGCACAAAAGCACCAGACTCAACTTTAACTGAAAGTGTTATTCAGTAGCCTAAACTTATTCAAGCTACAGACCGAGAAGAATAAAAATGCTGAAATCTCATGTCCCGGTAAAACGCACTAGCATGGCAGAACGGCAAAAAAAAAAAAGTAACTTTTTCACCCCCCCGGGCTACCGTGGGAACCACCGCAGTGCAAGACAGAGGCAATGCACGCAACTACAGACAGGGAGCAAGGCGCAGGCAGAACACACACACATGCACGTACACAACACTGAACACACACACTTACAACAATACAGGCCGTTACCCGTTACACTATATTAGGTAGGCTATCCAGCGCTGGATTTACATACTTTGCAGTTTAACATTTGATACATTTTAGAATGTTAAACTCGTCGCGTCTATGATCAGTGCTTTCCTAAATTGTTGGCCGCAAGAAGTCCTCGCATGAATGCACGTGGGTTTTTTTTTCGTCGTTCACATGCCGAAAAATTTGCTTGCAAATGCGAGTGAAATGTGCGCACTGTAGAGCCCTGTGTCCTTCCCCATGCACAAATCACGCTATGGTAAAAAATGGACCATAACTCATTTTATAGCTCAGAAATTCATACAAGACCAGCTACCATTGTAACATATTCTGTAAGAAACTTATTCTATACCTAACTTTCAGCTTTCGTTTTAAAAAACAAAATCGCAGATTTATAACTAAATTTTTTATATGGCGTAATGATTTTAAGTTACTACTTTTGGTGAGTTAATGACCTTGACCCTGGTGCTTTCCGTTTAGATCAAAACACATGATCATATTGGTTTTGGGTATGCGGAAAATGGAGTTATAATCTCATCTCATCTCATTATCTCTAGCCGCTTTATCCTTCTACAGGGTCGCAGGCAAGCTGGAGCCTATCCCAGCTGACTACGGGCGAAAGGCAGGGTACACCCTGGACAAGTCGCCAGGTCATCACAGGGCTGACACATAGACACAGACAACCATTCACACTCACATTCACACCTACGGTCAATTTAGAGTCACCAGTTAACCTAACCTGCATGTCTTTGGACTGTGGGGGAAACCGGAGCACCCGGAGGAAACCCACGCGGACACGGGGAGAACATGCAAACTCCACACAGAAAGGCCCTCGCCGGCCCCGGGGCTCGAACCCAGGACCTTCTTGCTGTGAGGCGACAGCGCTAACCACTACACCACCGTGCCGCCCCGGAGTTATAATGGTGATCAAATATTTTGCATGATGTTTTATTACGGTTATGATTATTCTGTGAGCGCACCAATCCTTAGGTTTATAAAGTTACAACGTGAAATACAATTAGTGATAACTGTAGACTTCAGTGGACAACAACCTTTTTAAGGGAATGCGATGGAGTCAACCATTTATCATGTCCTAGATCAAGCTGCCATTTTTCCACAAATTTGCAGAATTTTTTTTGCCAAATTCTGAACAGAGTATTCACATCAAAGATTTAGTTTTATCTGTATTATTTCTTTCATCATTTTATTTCAAATTAAAACCAACATCACCATTCAAAACCGTATAGTTTATTGACTGAGTATATTTAGTGGGGTACCCCTACAGGACCCAGTTTCTGAGACAGACCCCTCTCTAAAATCCCAATATACGCCTCTGCATCAATGGTACCTTCGCGTGCGCACACACCTCACCCATGCTGTAGGCATAGATACACACCCATACCATCACAGATGCTGGCTTTTGCGCCTTTCTCTGATGATAAATTGGATGGTCGTGCTCACCTTTGGCACTGAGAACTCGACATCTGGTTTTCCCAAAAACAAGCTGAAATGTGGACACCTCTGACCACAGCACATATTTCCACTGTGTTTCCATCCATCGGAGATGAGTTTGGACACAGAGAAATTAGTGGTGTTTCTGCATAGAATTGATGAATGGCTTCCTCGGAGTGTAATACAGTTTTGGGTTGCATTTCTGGATGCAGTGGTGGACTGTGTTAAGTGACTACGGTTTTCCAAAGTACTCCCGAGCTCATGTGACGTTTATATTATTTGTCACGTGAACATTATGGTTTCTCAGGCAGTGCTGCATGAGGGCTCGAAGGTCACACACATTCAACAGGATTTGTCTGTGAAGATTCTCAGTCATCCAGGTCATAGTAAACTGTGGGTGGAAATAATCTAGCCTTCTTGGATTGTGATGTACACATTAGACAAGACAGAAGCCTTAGCATCGAGGTCTACTGGAAACCCACACACACACACAGACCAGTACCTACGCTTCGACTCACACCATCTACTGGAACACAAATTGGGGGTTATTAGGACCTTGCAACACAGGGCTCAGAACATTCCTACAACGGTAGAGGGAAAAGAGAAGGAGCAGAATCGCATCAAGAAAGCACTTCAGAAGTGTGGGTATCCCAACTGCGCTTTTTTCAAGAGCAGAAAACGGAACATAATGGACAAGGAGGATAACAGGAACAAACGCAAGAACATTGCCATTCCCTACATTTCTGGTCTATCTGAGAAACTCAGGAGGATCTTCTACAAACGCAACATTCCGGTACATTTCAGACCCAGTAACACCCTGAAGCAGAAACTGGTCCACCCTAAGGACAGAATAGCCAGACACAAACAGGACAACATAGTGTATGCAGTTCAGTGCAGTGAGGAATGCACGGTCTCGTATATTGGGGAAACTAAACAACCGCTTCACAGGTGCATGGCTCAACACAGGAGAGCCAGTTCCTCAGGTCAGGACTCTGCGGTCTATCTTCATCTTAACAACAAAGGACACTCATCCCAGGATTGCAGCGTATGCATTTTAGCCAGAGAGGATCGTTGGTATGAGTGAGGAGTTGAAGAAGCCATTTTTGTTAACCTGGAACGGCCATCACTGAACAGAGGTGGTGATCTAAAACAGTGTTTCCCAACCGCTGTGCTGCGGCACATCAGTGTGCCGTGAGAGATTATCCAATTTCACTTAATTGTTCCGAAAATTATTTATTTACTGGAAATAATTTGTCTTCGTTCGTCTATGCCAGCGACGTATAGTGACCGGAGTTTTTTACATGCTGCCAATATAGATATGTATTTTATGGTTTTTTTATATTCTGCAAAATCCATTGAGATTTTTTTCTTCATTTATTGAGGGGGGTTGGGGTATGTTCCTTCATGATACTCAAGCGTAATTCATTCCTACGATGATGTTACATGTCTACATTTTCGCCATCTTTAGTCTCGCGGTAGAATACGTGTCATCTACAATGTAATTGGCCAAAACATCGATGGCGAGAGCATGATAGCCAATCATAACAGTTCTTACAAAAGAGAGGACCGACAAGCTTTTGTCTTTGGCCAAAAAGCTGAAGAAGTCATCGAAATGATCAAATGAAAATGAGAAGTGACTGTGAACAATAAATAATTGTATAAAGTGTACATAGACATTATCCCATAAACTTAGCATTCATTTGATTTAATACATTGAACATGTATATGATAGTCAGTAAATCTGAATTAATGCTGACAGTTTTGAAAACTTAAATATTTCAAAAGACCTTTTGAAGAAATCATATGCAACTAATGAGGACATAGGGAGAAAAGGTCAGTCACCCTAAGAAATTTTATTTAATATATGAACATTTTGATAATTAATAGAACTTAAGTTTAATGCGAATTTAGTTTCTCATTTTTGTTGATCATAAATTATAACCATACCCTTGAATGTAGAATGTGATTTTATTTTGAATTCAAACAATACTCCTATTGATTTGAAACATATTTTCATGTAAATGTATAAAAAAAGATGACTTTTTTTTTTTATCTACTACAGCTCAGATTGCAGGAGAAGTGGTTTGTAAGGCCTTATTTTTCAAAATTTTCCTGGGGGGTATCCCTCCCAGACCCCCCCCGGTTGGCTTTGTGTGTGTGTGGCATTTTTTTTTTTGTGGTGTGCTGTGGGATTTTTCAAATGTAAAATACGTGCCATGGCTCAAGAAAGGTTGGGAAACACTGGTCTAAAACATCATTTATCAGCCACCTACAATGCAGTCCTTGGCACACTTTCCAGACAACTGAATGCACACCAAAACCAAGCTGTTTTCAATCAGTACGTTTACATGCACATCCAAATCGAGCTGCTGTCGGTAATCGAGCAAAGGGTCCCCAGCAGGGGTGCCAGAGAAATCCAATCCTACATGCATACTGTGAAATCGAGCTATTGAGTGAGGTGCATTGTGCACCCGAGCCACAGGTGGCGCTACACGCCCCATCGTGTTGGTACACTTCCGGTTGTCGTCATGAAAAGCTATTCAAGAGTATAAACAAAGGGACTACAGGCGGAAATTAGCATGTACTGCTATAACCTGGTACAGACATCGGTCCTTACCACAAGGATAATGTTTAATTTGTACACTATCCCTTTTAAAAATAAAATAAACTCTAAACTCTAAGAAGAGTGTTTGTAGTTTGTATGTACGAACAGAAGTGTTCCTAATAAAGTGGGCGGCTAAAGTGAAGTGTCATGCCGACCGAGGCTGTTGTGTTTCCCGCTTGTGGTCTCGTCACTCGTCACTTCCGGAAGGGGCAGTGCTGAAGTAAGTAGCTCGACTCCGTAGCTCGATAGGGTTGACATGCACTAAGTAGCTCGGCAAAAATGGCATAATCTAGGTCGTGTAGCTCGATTACGAGAAATCAAGTTCGGTTCAATTTCAGCCTAGCTAAGGTGTTTACATGCCATTTAGAACTTCGATTTCAGACGAGCAATGGCAGAAATTCGATTTTCTCTATGTGCATGTAAATGCACTGAGTGACTCACAGGAGGACCAAGAGATCCAGCAATCCATTGATCACCCTGTAGCGCTTGCAAAGTGTGGGTGGAGCACAGAGGATGGCAGGACAACGCTTAGAGGCAGAGAAGGCTATTTATTAATCAACTTTTCAGTTTTAAATGCCGTGTAAGCCCACATACACACACACACACACACACACACACACTCTGCTCTGGTCCCAGGTTGCGCTCCCTCTGCTCTCTCTCTGCCTCCTTAAATAGGGAGCGGTTACTGGGAAAACACACAAAACACAGGTTAACTACCGTCAGGTGTAGCGATTCTGCCACTCACCTTCCCTGGCTCCGCCCTCCTGTCACAGACCGGCGCTTGACCACGCCCCCGCTGCCACATACCCCCACCACCCGACTCAAGCCGGGCGCCCGTCCGGCCTGCAGCCGACCCCCCGACGGGAGAGGAAGTCCACCACGACCATCTGCGCCCCCGGCCTGTGGACCACCTTGAAGTTGAAGGGTTGGAGTGCCAGATACCAACGGGTGATCCACGCGTTGGCATCCTTCATGCGGTGGAGCCACTGGAGGGGCACGTGGTCCGAACAGAGGGTGAAAGGGCGCCCCAGCAGGTAGTAACGAAGGGCGAGGACCGCCCACTTGATCGCCAGGCATTCCTTCTCGATCGTGCTGTAGCGCCCCTCACGCACTGACAGCTTCCGACTGATGTAAAGGATGGGGCGATCCTCCCCCTCCACCTGCTGGGACAAAACGGCCCCCAGCCCTCTGTCCGACGCATCCGTCTGTAACATAAAAGGGAGAGAGGAGTCAGGGGAGTGTAAAAGTGGCCCCCCACACAGTGCAGCCTTTACCTCAGAGAAAGCCCGCTGGCACTGCTCTGTCCACTGGACCGGATCTGGCGCCCCCTTTTTAGTGAGGTCAGTCAGCGGGCTGGTGACGTCCGAATAATTAGGTATAAGCCTACGATAGTAGCCAGCCAGCCCCAGGAACTGTCTCACCCCCTTTTTGGTCTTGGGCCTCGGGCAGGCCGCAATCGCTGCTGTCTTATTAATTTGGGGACGCACCTGCCCGTTGCCCAAGTGGAAGCCCAGATACTTCCACCCGCCCAATCGCACACTTCTTTGGGTTGGCAGTGAGTCCCGCCCGCCTCAGCGACCTCAGGACGGCCCTCAAGTGTTGCAGGTGCCGCTGCCAGTCATTACTATAAATGATAATGTCGTCTAAATAAGCGGCCGCATAGGTGGCGTGGGGCCGGAGGACCCGGTCCATCAGCCGCTGAAACATAGCGGGCGCCCCAAACAGCCCAAACGGAAGTGTGACGAACTGGTGTAAGCCGAACGGTGTAGAAAAGGCCGTTTTCTCCCGGGATAATGGAGTCCAGGGGATCTGCCAATATCCCTTCGTCAAATCCAGGTGTCGAGTAAAAGCGAGCCGTGCCTAGTCGATCGAGCAGCTCATCAATATGAGGCATTGGGTACGCGTCGAATTTAGACACCGCGTTGACTTTTCTATAGTCCACACAGAACCGGACCGAGCCGTCGGCCTTGGGAACCAAGACCACCGGGCTGCTCCAGTCACTGTGGGACTCCTTGACGATGCCCATTTCGAGCATGGCCTGAAGTTCTTCCTGAACCACCTTTTTTTTGTGTTCGGGTAGTCTATAAGGGCGGCTGCGCACTACCACCCCCGGGGGCGTCTCTATGTGGTGTTCTATGAGGTTAGTGCGACCGGGCAGGGGCGAGAACACATCCGAAAACTCGCCCTGCAACTGGGCGACCTCCGTGAGTTGGGTCGGGGAGAGGTGGTCTCCACAGGGGACCGGAGAGGTACGTGATGCCAATGTCCCTTTTTGAACCTCCGGCCCCAGCTCCGCCTTCTCCGGAACTACCGACACCAACGCCACGGGGACCTCCTCGTTCCAGAGTTTCAGCAGATTGAGGTGGTAGATCTGTAGTGCCCCCTCCCTGTCCGTTCGCCTAACCTCATAGTCGACGTCCCCGACTCGCCGTGTGACCTCAAAGGGTCCTTGCCACTTGGCGATTAATTTGGAGCTCGACGTGGGCAACAGGACGAGTACCTTATCTCCCGGAGTGAACTCTCTAAGGCGCATGCCCTTGTTGTACAGGCGGGCTTGCCGTTCCTGGGCCTGCCGCAAATTCTCCTGAGTTAGGTGGGTGAGCGTGTGGAGTTTTGCGCGCAGGTCCATGACGTACTGAATTTCGTTTTTGCTCTGTGAAGGTCCCTCCTCCCAATTTTCCCGCAGTACATCCAAGATGCCGCGCGGCTTACGCCCATATAATAATTCAAACAGGGAGAACCCCGTGGAGGCTTGGGGGACCTCTCGCACTGCAAATAACAAGGGTTCGAGCCACTTATCCCAGTTACGTGCGTCCTCACTTACGAATTTTTTGATAATATTCTTGAGGGTGCGATTGAACCATTCAACTAAACCGTCCGTTTGCGGGTGATAAACGCTGGTGCGGATCGGCTTAATACCCAGTAGCCCATACAGTTCGCTCAGTGTTCGTGACATAAACGAGGTGCCTTGGTCAGTCAGAATCTCTTTCGGGATTCCAACCCGGGAGATGACATGGAAGAGAGCCTCTGCAATACTGCATGCTGAGATATTGCGAAGAGGCACCGCTTCCGGGTATCGCGTTGCATAGTCCACCAGAACCAATATAAAAGCGGTACCCTCGTGTTGACCAATCTAATGGCCCGACGAGATCCATCCCAATTCTTTCGAACGGGGTCTCGATTAATGGTAGGGGGCGCAAGGGCGCTTTTGGAATGGCCGCTGGGTTTACTAACTGGCATTCGCGGCACGCCATACACCACTTACGGACGTCGCCGCGAATCCCCGGCCAATAGAATCGGGCCATTATTCGGGCTAGTGTCTTATCCTGCCCGAGGTGTCCAGCCATGGGATTAAAGTGAGCCGCCTGGAATACCAATTCCTGGCGGCTCTTTGGAATTAATAACTGGGTGACTCGCTCTTTCGTCTGAGTGTCCTGCGTCACTCGGTATAATCTATCCTTCAAAATGGAAAAATAGGGGAAGGACGGGGTGGCGTTCGGCTGGAGCGTTTGACCATCGATTACTCTCACTTGGTCAAACACGTGTCGCAGAGTCTCGTCTCGCGATTGTTCTAGTGGGAAATCCACGAGGGATTCCCCAATAGAAAGAGGAGGAGCCGGCGGCTCCTCACTCTGTCGCGGAGATGACGTAGACGGCTCTGCGACCGCAGCTCCAGCCAAAGCGACACCGGGACCCTCCCCTGTCAACCGGCAGGACCCACTCTTTACTAGGCGTGCCATTAAACCCTGAAATCCCGGCCAATCAGTCCCCAAAATCAAAGAGTGGGTAAGGCGAGGATTAACCGCCGCCTTCACTATAGATTTTTCCCCTCTGAAATATATGTGGACCGACACCAACGGGTATCTGTGAACATCCCCGTGCACACACAACACCTTCACCCCCTGTGCTCCCCCCAATGCCTCGTCTTGCACCAGGCTTTGGCGGATCGAGGTCTGATTGCAACCCGAATCCACCAACGCCTGATATGTAGCCCCTTGTACACTCACCGGTATGTGATACGCTCCGGCCCGATCGAGGGCAGCTTCTGGCGCGTCGGGGATCCGCACCACCGCCACCACTGGGGGGAGAAAGAGAGAGAAGAGTAGAGAAGAGACGGCGTCGTCAGCCGTCCTGCCGCCAAATGATCCTCCGCCAGTCCTACGGCCTGATCCAGCGACGCCGGGCGGTGGCACTGGACCCACTCCGCGGTTCCGGCTGGTAAGTGGGCGATGAATTGCTCCAGCACCACCTGATCGATGATTCCCTCAGCGTCGCGATCGTTGGCCCTCGGCCACCGCCAGCAGGCGTCCCGGAGCTGCTGGCCGAACGCGAATGGCCGGCCGACTTCCTCCATCCGCAGCGCGCGGAAGCGCTGGCGCTGTTGTTCGGGTGTGCGCCCCACGCGCTGGAGGACGGCCCGGCGAAGGTCAGCGTAGGCCAGCCGGCGGTCGGCGGGGAGCTGTAGTGCGGCCAGCTGCGCCTCTCCCGTCAGGAGGGGGAGGAGGCGCGCCGCGTGCTGCTCCATCGGCCACCCCAAGGCTTCAGCGATCTGCTCGAACAAGGTGATAAACGCCTCGGGGTCGTCCTGCGGGCCCATCTTGGTCATGGTGAGGGGAGACGGGCCCGCGGCCGGGGCGCTGGCGGACCCCGCCGACACGAGGAGATGCCGGAACGCCTCTCGATCTTCCCGCTGGGCCAGCACCAGGGCTTCGAAGCGTCGCTCCTGCTCCTTTCGGAGCGTGACGAGTGCCTGGTGCTGGCTCTGCTGAGCCGTGGCGAGGGCATGGACCAAGTCCGCGAACGGGGAGGATTCCATGGGGCTGCAAAGTTGGTGCTCCACCTTTTCCTGGGTTTCAACACCACTGTAGCGCTTGCAAAGTGTGGGTGGAGCACAGAGGACGGCAGGACAACGCTTAGAGGCAGAGAAGGCTATTTATTAATCAACTTTTCAGTTTTAAATGCCGTGTAAGCCCACATACACACACACGCACATTCTGCTCTGGTCCCGGGTTGCGCTCCCTCTGCTCTCTCTCTGCCTCCTTAAATAGGGAGCGGTTACTGGGAAAACACACAAAACACAGGTTAACTACCGTCAGGTGTAGCGATTCTGCCACTCACCTTCCCTGGCTCCGCCCTCCTGTCACAGACCGGCGCTTGACCACGCCCCCGCTGCCACACACCCCAACGACTCCTCTAGGCCGTTCACACCCAGCCCCCAGTGACCCACAGGATGACTCAACGACACCTTAGGATTGCTTTTCACCCATGAGAGGATAAACACCAGATACTCCCTATCAGTCAGACAGAACTGAAGAAGCCTTTTAGGCCCTGTCCACACGGCAACGGATTCAGGTGAATCTGATAAAATTGTTTATCGTTTCGGCCTGGCGTCCACACGGCACCGGCGTTTTGGGTGCCCCAAAACGAAATCTTTTGAGAACGGGTTCCAGAGTGGAAAGATCTGGCAACGGCGCCATTGCGAAGTCGTCTGGATGAGTAGAACGGATTTGTTTACGATGACGTCACAACCACATGTGCTTCACGCCGGGTAGAAGTGTAACGAACTCAATGCGAGTTGTCAACAAATCCTATAACTTGGTTCATGAAACGCGCTTACAAAATATTTTCACTGTGAATATTGTGTAATGGTGCAAAGTGAGAGAGAGAGAGAGAGAGAGAGTCAATCCCGCCAGCAAAAATAGGGGAAAAAAAGGAGCGATCTCACCTCTTCAGATGTTGGTTTAAGTCCTGCAATACATTCCTCAAAAAGGGCATAGAAGAACAAATTAATCCATCAACGTGTAGCATTCAATTTATTCCGGACCATTAAAGACGCCGCCTTCCGTGTAGAATCATACGTCATCCTCGCCGCCATATTGGATGGGTCAAAGCGGAGAATAAAGATGCCTCATTCATGTGCTGCATTTAACTGTACCAACAGGTTTGCCGTCCAAACGAGAATCACATAGGATTACCTTTCACAGGTGAAACTGGAAAAATACTTTTCATTGTATTTGGTCATTATAACGTAATTTTACGAACAGATTTTTCTGACTTTGTGGCTAATATGAAGTCTCGCGCATAATAGTTTATGCGCATGCGTCCTTACTACTTCTATTGTTGTGGTGTCTCCGATGGGACCGTCTTACAGCGCACCTAGAGGTGTGGCATGTGTATTGCATCGTTTTCAGCAAGCGTTGCGTTGCCATATGTACCTGATATTTTACTGATCCGTTGCCCATGTGGACGCGATATATATATATATATATATATATATATATATATATATATATATATATATTTTTTTTTTAATCTCGTTGTTGTGTGGATGTAGCCTTAGATGAGAGGTGAAACGTCTTCAAGAATCTTCAAGCAAGTCCAGTGGCTCTTTTTACCACCCACAATTCAACAGTATTTTCTGACCTTACTCTTTACACATTGAGATCTCCGAAGTCCCTGAATCTTTTCACAATATTATGTACTGTAGATTTAGAAAGCCCTAAAATCTTGCACTGAGGAATGTTCGTTTTGAATTGACTAATAATTTTCTCACAAATTTTAGCACAAAGGGGTGAGCTACAGCCCATCCTTGCTTGCAAAGACTGACCCTTTGGTGCATGCTTCTTTTATACCTAACCTGCTTATTGTAGAGTCTTCCAAAATGGTGTTTACTTGAATACCCTATAAAGTTTTCAGTCTTATTTTGCCTCTGTCCCAACTTTTTTTGTGTGTGTTGCAGGCATCAAATTCTATTTTATATTTACAAAATACAATTAAGTTGGTTAGTAAAGTATTGAAAATCTTTTCTTTGTACTTTTGTCAGTTAAGGTTAAATATTCAAGAATTTAATGCATATAAGTTGACCTATGATTGACCTGCAAAACTTGAAAATAAGTCAAATTGGCATGAACTCGTCAGAGGGGCTTTACTTTCATGTTCATTAATTTTATATTTTTACCTATTACCCACCTAAATCATGAGAATCAGAAGAACATCATATTTACTCTGAGGTATAAAATGTTGCATTCTGGGTCACTCAGAATGCACTATTTTACATCTATATTTTTATTAAACTTTTCCAGAAGAGGACCCTCGGACCACCCGCCTTTTTTTTCGCATTGCAATGACTGCATATGGTTTGGGTCTGCTTACTACTCTTTTCCAAATGCCCCCTACTCCAAAAGTTATTGACAGGGCAGAGTCAATGTACTGTTCCTCGCTACCATAGGATAGGAGTTGTAAAATGTTTTTGCTTGTTCTCCCTCACCTAGTCATTCAAAAAAAAAAAAAATCAGTTCTTCCTGTCCCAGCACCTGGTATTCCCAGGCAGTCTTCCATCCAAGTACTTACTAGGTACTGAAGTCACATCGTGCAGCGCCGATCTCCGTTTCTGTAACCCTCTGTTTTTTACCAATTACATAGCTAGGGTTACGGTGGGGGGCTGGTCCTCTGGTAACTGTGACTCCCAAGTCAAGTCAACTTTATTGTCAAATATGCTATACATTAGGGGTGTAACGGTATACAAAAATCACGGTTCGGTACATACCTCGGTTTTGAGGTCACGGTTCGGTTCATTTTCGGTACAGTATGGGAACAAAATGCAAAACCATTTTCTTCCTCAGCACATTGTTTATTAAACCATAAAATTGTCAATATACAAAAAGAAACAGTAAATAAATTCAAAGTGCTGCTTGGTACCAGTAAATTAAATGAAATATTCTCAAATGATTAACCACCAATGTTTGAAATTAAAAATAATTAATTCCTTTTAAACAGTAAACAAAAGTTTTCAACATGTAAAGTGCAGCACTCAGTTCCAGTATTCCAGTAAGCAATTTTACTCCATCTTCATATTTTTTTGCGAGGAAAATAAGTTTGTCCACATTGTCCGCTGTGAGGGCAGATCTGCTGGCAGTTACAATGTCCCCAGCGGTTGAAAATACCCTCTCGCTAGGGACCGAGGTAGCAGGAATGGCAAGGTAGCACTTTGCCAGCTTGGCAATGAGGGGATATATGGGCTCATTGGTCTTCCACCATAGAAGTGGGTCTGAGTCTACTGAGATACTGCTCACTGCCTTGTATGCAGCAACCTCTTCTTTGACCAACTGCAAAGTATCCTTGTCTCTTACCCGAGTCTGGAAGAGCTCACCAAACAGTTCGGCCATCGCTGACCTCTTGACTGGAGGAGGTGACTCAGATGCCTCTGGGTGTCCTGTGTGTGTGGATGAAGCGGCTGCTGCTGTCCCTTTGGCCTCCTCATGCTGTAAAATAAATAAAAGTACAAATATTTTTAATACAAATAAACTTAGCAAGTATTTGTTTAAAAAATTGTGAAAGGTATTTTATGCACATATTATTATTATTATTACAATACCTCTTCTTCCATGGCCACAATCTCGGCGATGAGGCTGTTGTAGATCCTGTCACAGCAGGCATCATCCACATGAGGAAGAGGTTTAAACCTTGGGTCAAGTGCTGTGCATTTGTGGAGGAAGTCTTGACAAGAAGAGTACCTGTCCTCCAGGTTTTCCCTGATTGCAGCCTTGACTTGGGTCACTGTGGTGCTGTCTCCATTATTTGGCTCCATAGAGTAGAGAACTGTGGCTTTGAGGGGCAGGATCATGGATGCTGAAGGTGTAGCTTCGGCGCTTATGAGTGTTGTGAGAGTCTTTAATGGCTTCAGGACGACAATTACTTCCTCAGCCATTTTCACCTCTTGGTCAGACAAGGTGCTGATTTCCTTTTTCTTCAGAGCCTGTTCTGTCGGTGCCGTGTAGACTGCTGCCTGTTGCTCCAGGTATCTTTCAAGCATGTCATAACCTGAATTCCATCGGGTGGTCATGTCCTGAATAAGACAGTGTTTCGCCAGACTAAGCATCTCTTGTTTGCGCTCTAGTATGTGTGCAGCTGTTGGGCTACGGTGAAAGACACGACGCGTCTCACTTTACCTAGCAGTCTGGCTATTTGGTTGAGACCTGTTGCTTTCTGAGAGGCGAGATTAATGGTGTGTGCGAAACACCCAATTTGGGGGCCCATTCCAGCTTCAATCACGGCATTTACTATATTCCGGGCGTTGTCTGTTGTTCCGGCAATTGTTGTTCCTGGCCTCTCCAATTTCCACTCCAACGCGGTCTCTTTCAGGCCAAGTTTACATTAGACCGTATCTGTCTCGTTTTCTTCGCGGATGCACTGTCCGTTCACATTAAAACACCGGGAAACGGGAATCCGCCAGGGCCCACGTATTCAACCCAGTTCGTGTCTGGTCCGGTGCTGTGTAAACATTGAGGATACGCGGATACGCTGTGCTGAGCTCTAGCTGATGTCGTCATTGGACAACGTCACTGTGACATCCACCCTCCTGATTCGCTGGCGTTGGTCATGTGACGCGACTGCTGAAAAACGGCGCGGACTTCCGCCTTGTATCACCTTTCATTAAAGAGTATAAAAGTATGAAAATACTGCAAATACTGATGCAAATACTGCCCATTGTGTAGTTATGATTGTCTTTAGGCTTGCCATCCTTCCACTTGCAAGTGGTAAGTGACTTGCGCATGCCTGATATGCACTGGGATCACACACACAGCGGCTCAGTCCCGAATCATTGCTCGTGCGCTTCACTCGCGCGCTCTGTGAGCTGCGCAGGGCCGGAGTGCGCACCTTCCCGAGGGCACTCGCTGTTCAGGGCGGAGTGATTTGGAGCGCAGGATGCCTGCGGAGCTGAGCCGCTGAGGAGAAATTTACACATTACACATTTCAACTTACGTGCCGTCTAATTAGTCATGTGATTAGCGTATCCGTGTATTGGCGTTGCTGTGTGCACGCTAATCATTTTAAAAACGTTAATCTGATGAGCCGCTGATACGGTCTAATGTAAACCCCACCTCAGTCCCTCTGATAGGTTTGCGCTGGTGTGTTGTTCGTACATAGCCCTTGTTTGCAGGACGTGGCTAGCGATCTTCCACTCAGGGGTGATGTGATGGGCAGTCACTGTTATATAGCTCTCGTTAGCTCTGAATGTCCATCCATCAGTTGTGAGTGCTATCGCACATGCTTTTGATAAGTCTTCGATGACAGTAGCTTTGGTTTGTTCATAAAGGTCTGGAATGACTTTCTGGCTGAAATGTGGATGACTGGGGACTTGATAGCATGGTTCAGTCACCTTTAGCATGTGTTTAAATCCAGCATTCTCAACAACTGAATACGGTCTTAGATCCGATGCTATAAAGACGCCAATGGATGCTGTTATGGCTTTAGCCTGATCTGAATTGCCAGGGAGAGGGTGCTTGAATGCAGAAGTCAGCTGCGTTTGCACTACGGTGGGTTTTTTTCCTTGTCGCGGTAATCTTAACACTTGGGTGGTACCGTTTCAGGTGAGTTAGCATGTTTGACGTGTTGCCCGAAAAATAGCCAACCCCAGTAAAACAGTGTCGACATACCGCCTTTGTTTTGTCCTCTTGTCTTTCTCCGTTGCAGTATTTCACTGGGAAACCGAAGTGTTCCCAAACGGGAGATTTTAACAACAGGGGAGGATCTTCTAGCTCCGGTTGGTCGCTAGCAGTAGCCATAATGTCAAATCAGATACACCATTCTCTGATACAACACAAGCTGGCACCTCGCTAAAGTTTTTTGAAGAGTGGTTGGGAAAGGCTCGTCTGATTGGTTTGCTGTGCGAAGTGACCTCCACATGGTCACAAGAGCACGAATCACGAACGAGTTTTTTTATAAATATTAAAAAGAGTCTTCCCTTTACTACTCCAATCACGTACAGGTATCCTCATGAATATTAAAGAGCCACATGTAGTGGCAGCATATAAAAACATATAAACTGACTGTACTCGTTCGGTACAGCACTGTACCGTACCGAAGGTCTGTTTTCCAACGGTCCGGTACGAATGCATGTACCGTTACGGGCCTAGTAATTAAAGCCGCTAACGGCCTTGACGGGCCCTCGCACGTGTGGTTCCACAACCCGGGACATTCCGCCACCCAACAAAACAGTCACATGTCATATATTCATCAAATGTTCAAAGGTGATGTGCATGTTGCAAATGCCATGACTGCTTGACGGATGAGAGATAGACAAAGACTAAGTGTGTTTCTGTGGTGTGAAAATGTACATTTCTATGTGTACAAAACTATACATGTGTCTCCTCCTTATCTCTATCTCACGCTGTAATCTTAAGTCATCTTAGCTTTCCTGTGTCTGCAGTGTGTGTGTACATGCAGAGTTTTCATATGTCTGCAACAAAATGCACAATGATGGCAGGTCACTAATGCATAGATTTAGGCACTGCCTAAAAGTGGAGCTCCCATCTGTTTCTGGGTTGTAGAATTTTCTTATATCCTAGCCAGTCTCTTTTGTTTTATTTCTTTACTGGCTAGCACTGGCCACTAGGCGGCGTGTATGACTGGTAATTACTAACACTGGCCACTAGGCGGTGTGTATGACTGGTGGTACACGTACACACCACAAAAACTCGACTCGATAGGTTTACCATTTTTTCTTAGGTATGGTGCTCCGCTGGAGCTCCACCATTACTGTGTGTGTGTGTGTGTGTGTGTCTCTGTGTCAAAGGGAAAGAAAGTGTGTGTGTGTGTGTGTGTGTGTGTGTGTGTGTGTGTGTGTGTGAGAGAGTATGCGCTCATAGATGTTGCGTGTGCATGTGAGTGCATACTTGAGAGAGTGTATGCATAAATATGCATGACAGTGTGTGTATGAGTGTGCACAGAATTGTATGTGATATCATCAGACTCACAATATCCAATACTTTGTAAAGTTTCAGATCAATCCATCAATGAATTGAACATTTTTTCCCCATTTCCTGCTTGGCCAGATGGTGGCACTGTGCTAGGCATCTGAACTACACATGTGAATATCATCACAATCATAATACACAATATTTTGTAAAGTCTCATCTCATCTCATTATCTCTAGCCGCTTTATCCTTCTACAGGGTCGCAGGCAAGCTGGAGCCTATCCCAGCTGACTACGGGCGAAAGGCGGGGTACACCCTGGACAAGTCGCCAGGTCATCACAGGGCTGACACATAGACACAGACAACCATTCACACTCACATTCACACCTATGGTCAATTTAGTGTCACCAGTTAACCTAACCTGCATGTCTTTGGACTGTGGGGGAAACCGGAGCACCCGGAGGAAACCCACGCGGACACGGGGAGAACATGCAAACTCCACACAGAAAGGCCCTCGCCGGCCACGGGGCTCGAACCCAGGACCTTCTTGCTGTGAGGCGACAGTGCTAACCACTACACCACCGTGCCACCCTATTTTGTAAAGTGTCAGATCAAATCAGTTAAGGCATTGCCAATTTCTGGCACATTTCCTGCTTGGCCAGGTGGTGGCGCTATAACAGGCAGGCCCACTGGGCGTCAGGTTATCATAATAATCATAATATCTATTGAAGTAAGAAGTGTCCGACCATACAGTCAATGCACTGTGGCTTTCTGACACGTTTCCTGTTTATGTGGCAAGATATTAAAATCATAAGGCCATTTCAACATATTACAAGATATCAAAAATCCCTTCGCAATTTAATATCAGCGACATCTTGGCATCACATATAACAAATTTCACATGAATCTCATGAACCGTCTAGGAGGAGCATGTTAAAATTCATCATCATGTGTCAAAACACACATATTCAAAACCCTATTCTTTCCTTGGCAAGTTGGTGGCGGTATACCAGACAGGCCCATAACCAGGCTTTCATCTAAACGGGGGAACAGGGGCGCTGCGCCCTCTTACTCTCGGCGTGCGCCCCCTTACTGACTCCGTGAAAACATCCCAGCAACACTACGTGACTGTGTCTGATCATCAAATACGTTATAATTGCTCCAAAAATATTCCAATCATAGTAGATACCAGAGGTGGAAAGTAACGAATTACATTACTCGCGTTACTGTACTTGAGTAGCTTTTTTGTGTACTTATACTTTTTCAAGTAATTTTTAAAGAGTGTACTTTTACTTAAGTATGTTTTCTTTTAAGTAGTGTACTTCGGTACATTTTACATCACAACCGTTACTGAGTAAAAATAAATAAATAAATAAATAAATAAAAGGCTAAAACGGAGAAGGGGAAATGCGTTCTGGAAATGAATCACGGGAAGGACAGTTGTCGCGCGCGAGTCTCACACAGACGATGGCGGACATGCACCGGCGCTTTAAGGGGGGGAGGGGGGCTCAAGCCCCTGGGCCACAGCCAATCAGGGGCCTTGTAATATTAATAAAATAATAAACGGTCGGAATCGTGGGCCTACATTAATGTACGGATAGAAATAAGGTTAGAAATAAATGAGCGCACAGTAGCCTGCTGTAAGAGACATGGTGGATGTGGTTCGCGAAACGAACACCCACAACTGTACCAGAATAAAATGGAACAAAACGTAACGTCACGCACGAAAGCGCGCCAAAGACTGCAGACTACAGAGACACAAATTTAGATGCTTTGAAAGATGAAGCGTTCACATGTTAGCGGGGCGCATAAAAGGAAAAAAAAAAAAAGAGAGATGCAGGTAACGATAGAATCGTTGCCTAAAGTCACAGACTATTTTAAGGTAAGGATCACCAATCTGTTCAGAATATCAGCTACTTATCAGTTATCAGCCTACCAACAGCTAGGCTATGTGCAGCTAGGCTATGATCTGTCCAACAGTAAAATAAATCAGTTGTGATTTGAATACGTGTCGTGTGATTTGAGTTATAATCCTGTAAGTATAATAGCATATTTCAATGGGGATAATAAAATGTCTAAAATGGCATCTACTGAAGAAATTGATGAAAAGATTGTAGCCTATAATGTTCACAGTTCGGGCAGCAGACAGAGTAAGCATACTGAGGGGAATAGAAATACAAAGCTAGCGCAGATCCACATTTCTAGCTAGCTGTGTTGGGTGTGTTGTTAACCCGTGTGGATTTAAGTGAAATACTTGAGAAGTTCTGTGGTCAAGACAGCGTTTTAAGGTAAGGACGCTTGATTATTAATGTTTGCCCGCCGTGGCTTGTTGTTGACGAAAGGCCCACATGATTTTGCCTTATGCAGCTACTGCTAGCGTCATGCTTTGAACTAGGTTAAGCTCATTTGCGCTAAAGGATGGGTTTATTGAAGGACTTTGATGTAGCTAGTTTCTTTTTAAAAAATCTTATGCTCAAAACAGTATGCCCGTGTTCCTCATGTTTAACTTTTTTCTTGATGGAGTGCGTGAAATAGGGCTGTGCGATGTCCCCTTAATTGGCATCGACGATGTTTACAGTGATGGACGATAATATCGTGTGGGGGGGGGGGATTTTAATACCACATTATTAAATATTATTATTATTATTATTATTAAAAGTATTAGATACTCATCCGAGGCTTTGGCACGTTAAGAAAAAAAAAGCGCTAGGTGATGTGGAATATTTGGCCTTGATAACGGATATGTGGTCCAGCTGCAACATGATGCCCTATATGTCAGCTACCGTACATTATGTGGACCGAGAGTGGGCAATGCAGTCCAAATGCCTGCAGACGAGTTTCATGCCAGAGACACATTCAGCGGACAATTTAGAAGACGCATTGCGCGAGACACTAGCCGAATGGAAAATAGAGGAGAAAAAGATCGCCTGCATAACAACGGACAACGGGGCGAATATTGTCGCAGTCATCAGACAATTGAAATGGCCGTGGTTAAGTTGTTTAGGGCACAATTTGAACCTGGCCATAACCAACTCGCTTGCGCAACAGAGGGCCAGTACAGACCGAGCGTTTGGAGTTTGCCGAGCAGTCAACACTGTGTTTGCGCACAGCTGGCTTCGGAGAAATGAGCTGCGCAAAGCGCAGGTGGAAATGAACCTCCCCGAGCACTCACTGATCATGATAAGATATTAATCTGCTCTAACAATGAAAGACTAGTATTCAAACTATGAGAAGAAACTACACTTAAGCTATTACTCATTGTTTATTTACACCATATCAATTGAAGATGCATTTCGGCCTTTAGTACGCACTTGAACGCGCTAATTTTTCCAATTTATTAGTGTTTGAATTATTGCACCAGCTTTTAAAATCATGATTTAATATTGGTTTTTTTTTTTTACTGTCTTTACATTTGTCAGAATCACCTTCATTCTTCCATTTGGTTTGACATTATGGCTTAGAGTGGAACATTTTGAGTCTGAAAGTAGGCCTATTTACCAGATTAAAGTTATTTGACTTCTGCCGAAGTCTGCGCTTCACTGCTGTTTGATGAGGCGAAATATTTCCCGACTGTTAATAGTGGCTATTTGTTTGAACAACATGACAAATTTTACATTCAAAGTATAGTGTAGGCTAAAAAATGAAGTCAAAATTTATTATTAGTAGCATACTGTATTTGTGTAAGCACATGTTATGTTCACTAGCACGTCCCTGCACCATAGCCTATACGTGAACAAGCGGTAATAGGATATAATGATTTATATAATTATGTATTTATAATATGTTATATATATTTATATATTAAACAAAACTAACTAACTAAACTAACTTTTTAGGTTAAATAGGCCCAGATGATACCGTATATGCATGATTATGACAGGAGGGGGCGTGGTATCACGATGGTGGCTCTCCATCGTGATGGATGACCACCATCGTCGATGGACGATGGCATCGTCTATCGGCACAGCCCTAGCGTGAAATATTGTTGCAAGTGGTATTTTGATGCAGTCATGTCAAAAAGGCAGTTGAATGCACGGTCTCATTCAAGGAGAAGACTTGCATGATGCTTGAACATAGATCGGTAAAATAGACCCTAGTAGGACTTGGTTTCGTGTATTTCGGTCTGTAGAGTTATGAGTTTGGCCGCTGTCCATGGTGTTTACGTTTCACGTGGCCGCCGAGCCAAGTACCTTGACTTGCAGTGAATGTTTGTTTTCATGCCGCTGAGCTATTTTTATGTATTTTATTTTTTAAAAGGACTTGTCTGTAGGTGTGTGTGTGTTTTATGTTTACAACACATAGGTCTACATTATAGCGCACGCAGGGTTGTGTGGTTATCTCTGGCCATGCCCCTGCGTGAAAGTTACGCAGTATCACTGTTCTGTCCGTGGTAATAATCAGAACCGCTCTGTAATGATAATGCGCGCGTTCTTCTCTCCCTCTGTGGTCAGATGTGTTGAGCAATGTGAGCGTGGGCCTTGCGCAGCTACGCTGAGCCAAACCTAACCTATCGTAGGCTTCTAGGCTAATTACGCACTTACACTGTAAATGCTTGACATGTATTGCAAATAAAACGAGTGTTTTCCTGGCCAACGGTAAGGGTAGGGTTGACAGGTAGCCTATGAGGGGCCTAGCCCCTGGGCCACGGGTGTTCCAGGAATGAAGTGCACCCCTGGCCCTACATACGTGATCACTTCAGCTTCGTAGAGAAAAGGGGTGACAGTTTCATTATGCAATGCAGATTACGTGTGCCCAAGAAGACAACCATTGCGGCATACAAAAATTCGACGTCTAATCTGCGCAAGCATGTTGAGGTAAGTATTGTCATTGGCATCATAATCACAGGCGCAGATAGAGGGGGGGACGGGTGGGATTCGTCCCACCCAGATTTAAATTCACCTCGTTCCCCCCACTTATAGGGAGGAAAAAACGTCTATGCTGTCTTTCTTTGCATAAGGCAAACCTCACGGAAAAATCAAAAGACTAATTACCATTCGGTTTATTGAGGTGCACAGCAGTGTATACATAGTTGCAACAACTCACATAAAACAAAACAAAGACTGATATTCGGTTGGTTGAGCTGCGCAGACTGCACAGGTTGTGAGCTCGAGCTTGGTTGCTATGGTTACCCACAAGTTTGACAGGCATATCGGGGTTGGGGTTGGTTTGCTGGCAGCTTTGTCCCCCCCAGTTTTTTGTCCCCCCCAGTTCAAAAAACGTATCAGCGCCCCTGATCATAATGTTTCCTTTCCATAGTAAAACCGACAATAGGCTGGTTATATTCCAAAAATAGTGGATGGCATTGCTAATGTTGAAGTAGCAAACTGTTGGTACTGTAACATAACGGTAACTAGTCTGTTATTTGGTTGGCTAATCATGCAAGCAAGTTAGCTCGCCAACCTGACGTGATCAGTCCTCCTACCATTCTACATCCAACAGGCCAGAAAGGAATACTAAGCAAAACAAATAATGTTTGAATTGAATGGTTCAATAACACACAGTGCACACAGGCAAGCTACGAGATTTCGGTGCAACATTTCACTTTCATATTTCGTGTACAATGCTTTGTGTGTGGTCAGGGCGATGTAAACGACATGACTGTGTGTATTGACCTTTTTTGTTTGTCTCAGTTTTAATGCAGCATTATCCTAAGCATTCAATTTGATACACTTCCTTTAAATAAAACATCTGGGTTGAGATGTACATACATCCTTGTTTCCTCCTCTTTTTCATTTTTGCACAACACAATGGAGGCAGAAAACACCCATTGTTAAAAGTAACGTTTTACTCAAAGTACATTTTAAATGATCTAATTTTTACTTTTACTTGAGTAGATTTTTTGTCTGGTAACTTTACTTGTACTTAAGTAAAATTTCATCAGAGTAACAGTACTTGTACTTGAGTATAATATTTTAGTACTCTTTCCACCTCTGGTAGATACACCGCCAGACGGTGCAAAAACAATCCGAATTGGCGTTTTCCAGACTGAGGTGCCATGTTTAGTTGTTTACTTGTCGCGGCTGCTCTCGCGCGATTTGACATGGGTTACATACAAGGTCAGCTGACTTGTAGAGCGAGATTTCTCGAGACTGAATGACCTTTCACCCACCGGCGCGGGAGCTTCTGACAGAAGTAGTTCGCGAGTTGTTTTTGTTGACACTTGGGCATTTAAAGATGTCATCCCGCGGCACGAAGCGGAAGAAAGCCAAAGACTGTCCGGGGCAGAAGAAGATTACTTCTTTCTTTTTCAATGTTGACAGACAATTTGTTACAATTTCCCTCTCAGATAGCCTCAGAATGTCCCATTGGAGCATTTTTCAAAGGCTTTACACGGTGGAGGGGGGCGACGGACAACCGGCAAACCCCCCCGCTTCGCTCCCTCGCCATGGTGAGCGCCCTCATACTAAATTTTTCTAGAAAAAACCCTGCATAACGGTTAGAGTATCAGAATCAGAATCAAGATATCAAGTTCAACATTCAGCAATATCTTGGCATATTATATGTTATAATATTTCAACACATCAAAAATCCCTTAGCAATTCAACTTCAGCAATATCTCGGCATCATGTTTGCCAAGTTTGACATGAATCTGATGAACCGTCTAGGAGTACGTTAAAAATGACCATGTGTAATTTCACTCTCAAATGGCCTTATGACATCATTCCAAAGTTCTACCCATTCATTTCAATGGGAAATGGAAAAAGGGGCACTATGAAGTCCCTGGGCCATGCCCGGGGCCAAAAGTCTGTGGCTGAGTAGCGATGACAATGACTGATGTGTGTATCAAATTTCATAAGTTTTGGTGCATGGGAAATGCCTCAAATAAGGCCAAACACAGCATCATAATAATAATAATAATAATAATAATTATTATTATTATTATTATTCAATTATTCGCACCAAACGGTGCTCAACCCTATTGTTTTCCTTCGATAAACAATAGGGTCTTCACACCCAACGGTGCTCGTGCTCTAATAATGCCGCTAAAACTTTCCTGAAAACAGGGTTAGTTTGCTCCATATGTTATTTCATCATTTTGATGTCTTCAGTATTGTTCTACAATGCAGAAACAGTCAAAATACAGAAAATCCTATGAATGAGTAGGTGTGTCCAAACTTTTGACTGGTACTGTATGACAGGAAATTCTGTAGTGAAATTCACTGGCTGGCTCATGGACACAGCTGGTATTAGTTTTAGGATTCAGTTTTCCCACAATATTTTTTTTGAAAAAAAAAAAAAATCAAAATGAAAATTTGTATTACCAAAAACGATGCAACATTTATTTTCCTATTCTTTATCAACTTAAATGTTTTGTTAAATTTAAAAAAAAAAAAAAATTTCTTAAGAACAAACAATAACTAAATTGCATTTCCTCTGCAGAAACTGCTGGAATGTGCTTGCTCAAATGAAGCCACATTCTCTGCTTCCCTCTCTGTGTCTCTCTCTCTACATCTCTCTCTCACCCAATCACTATCCCCACCAAGACACATTGTCACACAGTGTCATGTTTTAAAAGAAGGATTTCAGAGCGCTTTGCGCTCTAAAATCCTTGTTTTAAATGGCTTTGGTCAACAGCTCTCCTTCTCTGGCTCAAAGTCTCTTTCACATCATTTTGAAGGGAGATTTCACTGCGCTTTGTGCAGTGAAATCTCCTCTCCACCCTTTTAAATATGTTTTTAAATTTAATTCAGAGGTTTTACAGGGTTTAAAACATGGATTTTGGCTGTAAAATCGCAGTTTTAATTTTTTTTCTGCTGCTCCCACTCGAACATCTAGAGTGGAGGAGCTCCTTATGACATCACTCCAGAGTTCTACCCATTCATTTCAATGGCATGGAATTTTGCCGAAAAACGGGAATACCGAACGAACAAGGGGCAGTGCAACCATTTTAACAAGCACGCCACTCCAGATCGGGCCCTACGTTTCAGCGTTGGAACAGTGTCTATCTCAAAAGCCCTAGGAGCAGTAGTGGATCCAAAAAATGGGTGAAACGGAATAATAAAAACTTGACTGCATTTCCGCAAAGAAAACGCAAAGTGTGCTTGCTGAGCTGTAGCAGAACAGAAGGGAAAAAAAAGGAAAAAAAAGGAAAAGACGAGTGCAGTTCAGACCCGATTGCATGAATGTGTCAGGGGAGTTGGTCTGAAGTATCACATGAAGTTTGGTGCATCTCCGATGGAGCGTGCCTGAGTAGGACGACTTGATTCGTGAGTCCTATTCATTTTCTATGGGAAAAAACAACAGAAAAATGACAAGGACGACAGAATGAGTGCATCGATCCAAAAGCTGTATACAAGCACACTACACCAGTGGATATGTGGTGAAATGTTACTGAGCAAAACTCCATTCATTTGAATGGGGCCAAAAGTCAATGGAAGCCTATGGGGAGGAAAAAAGGATGTGTGAAAACCAAGAAAAAGACGAGTGCAGGTCTCAGATTAAGGGATGGATATGTGTGGGGACTTGTCCTGAGGCATCATATGAAGTCTCTTGAAGTTTGGTCACGCAGTTAAAAAATTTGACGGCGCATGAAAGCTTTTTTCCCAAAACGCCATTCATTTTCAATGGGGCCAAAAATGAATGGAAGTGAATGGATGAAAAATTGGGGCATGAAAAGAAAGGAAAAAATGAGTGTGGGTCAGAACCGAATGCATATGTGTGTCTGGGGAGTTGACCTGAGGTATCCGGTTTGGCCTGAGGTAGCCGAGGTTTGAGGTATCCGGTTGGCCTGAGGTAGCCGAGGTTTGGTGCATCTGCAATGAAGCGTGTCCAAGCAGGACAATTCGATTCATGAGCCCTATTCATTCTCTATGGGAAAAAAAAATTACAGAAAAATGACAAGAACGAGAGAACAGGTGTGTCAATCCAAAAGCTGAAAACAAGCATGCCATTCCAGATAGGGCCCTACGTTTCAGCGTTGGAACAGTGTGTATCTCAAAAGCCCTAGGAGGAGTAGTGGATCCATAAAACGGGTGAAACGGAATAATAATAATAATAATAATAATAATAATAATAATAAATAAAACTTAAGAACAATAGTGTGCTTTGTGGCATTAGAGTGGTGTTACTTCCACCTATGATGAAGTCATATGTATTCCACTTATTTTACTTTATTGCACCCTTTGCTGTCTCAACAACTGAATTACTGCTAGGAAAAACTAAGATCACATAACCCGATAACTGCAATTAATTTTTTATTTCATCAATTCAAAATCATAAATTTGTATTGCAATTTATGTTTACTGTTACATGCCTGTTCTCAAGTGTATCCACACCTTATTATAGTAGAATAACCTTTTAAAAACTAATTTCTATGGGAAAATAAAAACTGCCCAGACAGTCAAGGGAAAACTGACTGTTTGAATTGGGCACTGTAGATGAAGAAAGAGATTAGATAAGAAAAGTGACATCAAAAGTAAGCTGATTTTCTATGATGATGGGCAGGGCTAAAAACTGTACTGCAACCAGCCAGCAGTGGTTCTGGACCTGTGGTGGCTTCACATTTTTTAAATGATGCGCTGGCCATTTTTTTTTATTCAGTTAATGCGTACACCCAATTTTACTGGGACGATGCCTCATGCTAAGAAGGGTAACTAAATTGTGTGTATTTAGGTAAGGCATTGACTGCTAGGTGGGTCATGGGTATTTTGCTAAGCCATATAATACTTTGAGTATTTATTTTGCTGACAACTTTTTATTTTTGCTACCTACATTTTAACACACATCTGTACTTTCTACACCTTACATTTTCAAATCAGGCTCACTGCTTTAGTTTCAGAGCATTTGAGGAGAATTATCCGGCTGTGTTACGGTTTATGAAATTCCAGTGAGGCCAAGTACAGCAGGTGCGTGTGTAAAAATAACCACGTCATAATATCTAACTATCGATTATTAGACTTTGAATTAATCAAAATCGGAGAAATGGCAATCAAATACCTCAATAAAATAAATCTCTGTGGTGAATATTTCATTCAGACATTCGATGTAATTTTCTTTTGATTACAAATGTAAAATATTTTGCAGGAATTTTACAACTCACGGTTTGTTTTCATTCACAACGTGATTGTCACCCTTATCATGTCCAAACTTGTTTTCTTTCAGTTCATTTCGTCAAAAGAAAGTGAAAGAGGACAATTCCAAAAAGACAAACAGACGAACAGAAACCAAACAGTCATATGAAAAGAAAAAGGAAACACGAATTCCTTCCAAAGTGGCTCAAAAAAAAAAAGGAGTCTCCTTTCACCTGATAGCCACAATGTTTTCTAATGTCTTTCAATTAATGTATACGTCAAATTTTACTGGATTAGTCAAGATTTAACTTCATTTCCTGCAAAAGCTTTGAATTTGGGTGAGTCTAACTCTTAAAACTGCATATCAGGTAATGGGTTAGAACACCACATGCATCATACTGGGACACTGGATAGTTTGTTTATTGTTAAAGTTTGAATTCCATTAAAAAAAATAACTATATCCAGGGTTTTTTTTGGATAAACTTTGTTAACCATGTTCCTTTCACTGAAATAGTAAATACAACCCCGATTCCAAAAAAGTTGGGACAAAAAGTACAAATTGTAAATAAAAACGGAATGCAATAATTTACAAATCTCAAAAACTGATATTGTATTCACAATAGAACAGACAACATATCAAATGTTGAAAGTGAGACATTTTGAAATTTCATGCCAAATACTGGCTCATTTGAAATTTCATGACAGCAACACATCTCAAAAAAGTTGGGACAGGGGCAATAAGAGGCTGGAAAAGTTAAAGGTACAAAAAAGGAACAGCTGGAGGACCAAACTGCAACTCATTAGGTCAACTGGCAATAGGTCATTAACATGACTGGGTATAAAAAGAGCATCTTGGAGTGGCAGCGGCTCTCAGAAGTAAAGATGGGAAGAGGATCACCAATCCCCCTAATTCTGTGCCGACAAATAGTGGAGCAATATCAGAAAGGAGTTTGACAGTATAAAATTGCAAAGAGTTTGAAAATATCATCAACTGTGCATATCATCAAAAGATTCAGAGAATCTGGAAGAATCGCTGTGCGCAAGGGTCAAGGCCGGAAAACCATACTGGGTGCCCGTGATCTTTGGGCCCTTAGACGGCACTGCATCAGATACAGGCATGCTTCTATATTGGAAATCACTAAATGGGCTCAGGAATATTTCCAGAGAATATTATCTGTGAACACAATTCACCGTGCCATCCACCATTGCCAGCTAAAACTCTATAGACCCTTTTCACTCACGTGACCTTCGTAAACGCGACTGCCATTTTGGACATGAAGAAATAACGGTTTATGGCACAGACCCTTTCGGTTCTCGTTCATCTAGCTGCTACAATGACTGCTTAGACTGCAACAATAATACCTAACACACATTTAAGTATCCGTCGTAAAGACGTGAAACTCGTCGAGTGACGAGTGTGTTCATTGATAAGCTAACACAATCTAAAAGTAGACATACCATCACACTGCCCTGGCGCTGTGTACAGTTTACCTTCTATGGTTTGTGCACTCACTATTTGCCATTACTTTCTCCAACCCAGTGTTCGAACTATGCCGATATTTTCAGGGGGTCCCTTTTTTTCCCTTGGGGGGGGTGCTTGCGCTTGTCTCAGAGTGCGGATCTCCAAATACATGAGAAACCTCTCTTACGCACGTATCACGCGGACTCCACACCTCCACACACGCATCGCGTCTGAAGTCATAACTCATCAGGGGAAATCGTGTCCGCATTGGCATGTTCAAAAAACAACCTCGCGTCAACAATGATACCACACGCAAAAAAAAAAAAAAAAAAAACAGTCAGGCTACTCAACACATCTGATCCATAGCAGCACCAAAGCATCACTGGAAATCATGTCAACAACCAATCTTCCATTTCAACACGCGTCAACAAACAAATGGCACCACAAACATGAACGAATCGGTCAGGCTACCAATTCCAAACCCACAGCAGATGAATAATTAAATGCATCTTACCTTAAAGCAGAATCGACCACAAAGGAAGTGTGTTGGCACTGTTGGCACACTTCCTTTCTACTAGTTTGTCCCCCCAACCTGGCAGCAGCAGTCGTTGTCATATCGGTTTATTTTATCTTTGATGTAAACACAACACTTCGGATATGCAAATGCTTCCCGTTACACACGACTGCTATGTCAATAAACATCATTTTGCCAATATTTTAGAGACCATCCATCTTCTCCGTCAGTCAGCATCTGTCGGGATCCGATAAAATGATAAATCTTGCCTTGTGTGTTGATGGTTACTACATCCAGGTGCACAACAATATAATGACATGATGGAAGTCTTGCTGAAAGTAAAAACTTTCTTTGATGGCTATATTCCTTTCGATGCTTCGCCATCGTTCCTCGTTGTTGGCTGTGTACCAGTAGTCTACTACTGGTAGTTTATGTCCAAAACGGCGGCCGCGTTTGTCATGACGTCACGTGAAAAGGGTCTATAGTTCAAAGAAGAAGCCATATCTAAACATGATCCAGAAGCGCAGACGTCTTCTCTGGGCCAAGGCTCATTTAAAATGGACTGTGTCAAAGTGGAAAACTGTTCTGTGGTCAGACGAATCAAAATTTGAAGTTCTTTATGGAAATCAGGGACGCCGTGTCATTCGGACTAAAGAGGAGAAGGACGACCCAAGTTGTTATCGGCGCTCAGTTCAGAAGTCTGCATCTCTGATGGTATGGGATTGCATTAGTGCGTGTGGCATGGGCAGCTTACACATCTGGAAAGACACCATCAATGCTGAAAGGTATATCCAGGCTCTAGAGCAACATATGCTCCCAACCAGATGACATCTCTTTCAGGGACGACCTTGCATTTTCCAACATGACAATGCCAAACCACATACTGCATCAATTTCAGCATCATGGCTGTGTAGAAGGAGGGTCCGGGTACTGAACTGGCCAGCCTGCAGTCCGGATCCTTCACTCATAGAAAACATTTGGCGCATCATAAAACGGAAGATATGACAAAAAAAAAAAAAGACCCAAGACAGTTGAGCAACTAGAATCCTACATTAGACAAGAATGGGTTAACATTCCTATCTCTAAACTTGAGCAACTTGTCTCCTCAGTCCCCAGACGTTTACAGACTGTTGTAAAGAGAAAAGGGGATGTCTCACAGTGGTAAACATGGCCTTGTCCCAACTTTTTTGAGATGTGTTGTTGTCATGAAATTTAAATAATCACCTAATTTTTCTCTTTAAATATGATACATTTTCTCAGTTTAAACATTTGGCATGTCATCTATGTTCTATTCTGAATAAAATATGAAATTTTGAAACTTCCACATCATTGCATTCCATTTTTATTTACAATTTGTACTTTGTCCCAACTTTTTTGGAATCGGGGTTGTACATAGTCATAAAAGGTTATGGTCAGGACAAGTGAAAAATATTGCTGCTTGTCCGACTGGAAGGTAAAAAGTTATTGTCGAGCCCTGCATTAGCTTAAATTAAAAAAAAAAAATGGTGAATGTTATAAAATACCATTTTTACAATATTTTACTTTGTAAATATTGAACTTGGTAGTGGTAAAATTTGCCTTTAAAAATGTTGCATTCAAAATTATGCTTTCCAGATTTAAGACTTAAAAAAAAAAAATCAGAACTGATGTAAAACAGAGGATGGGATGTATAAAGCACTGCATGCATAAAAAATTGTAAAGATGTCATCTTAAGCCATCATTTATTAATTTTATGAAAATAGCTATTTATATTCACTGACTAATATTACATTTGTGGTTTTATTTCATTTAGGTAGGTATGTGTACCATGTTGGCTTCAAGGTTTTCTGTCTCTGTATTGAGCCCGTTTTTCATTGGGTTCAGGAAATTTCCAAGTTACAGCTTGTAATAACTCGTTTTGTTACATACTCGATGTCCTCTTGTTCCATGTGTCCAGACAAAATATTAATCTTAGTTCAACACACATACAGTATATAGTTTCACAAATAACTAAAATAATAATTGCTTGGAATTAAAGCCTGCACCCGTACCAGCTATTTCTGGATAAGACTGTACACCTCCAGTCTAGATAATTTCTGAGAAACAAAATCATACAACAGCCCTCGGTGTAGTGCATTTCCTCCATTTTTATAGGGTTATCATAGTCTTCTGGAGGCTCAGTTTACAAATCACTGCAGACTGGACCATGCTTAAACTGCAGTAAAGTTCTACGGACATTTTAGATTTTGACATTAACATCAGAAAAAAATGAATACATTACTTGGGCCTAGAAGACAATAAGCACCGCAATACTCTCTCCCATGCATGACTTATTTCTGCATGAGTCAGCTTCAATGATAAAGTCTGACATAATACTGAGGTCAACAGTTTGTAATATGATCTAATGCAGAGAGAAACAGCTTACATTTTATTTTCATAAAGAGAATTTTATGAAAATAAAAAAAATACAAATGCGAGTATATCCTCACTAATTGATAACTCGATAGGAACCACTGGTCTGAAGCGTCAGGAATTAGCTGTTTGCCAAGCTAAATTTTAGCTGAAATGTGTTGACTGTCCATACAAACCACTCAAGCTAGCGAACATGTCTGCACGAATTGCACCGAAAAAGACATGACCAATCTGACAAGACAACAGTTTAGTTCCCGTGTTTTCTCACTTGTAATCTAAGCACACCACGCTATAACACTACGTTAACCCACTCCATGCACGGCTGAAAAACCGCTAACATCATGCTCAAACACCAGCTTTGATTCCAGGTGACACAATAGATAGTGATACAAATTTTGTGGTTGGCTAGATCCGTTAACATCAGCTTCTGGGTCTAGCTAATATATGATTGACTACCGTTATACAAAATGAATAAAAAGCTTATGTAACAGAGCCTTGGCTAATCAGCTAGCTTTGATGACTTGCACAGGTTTAGCGAGGAAGCTGCACTACCAGCCGGCTAACCTCATCTACGCTTTTTACCTGGTAAACACTATAATCTTACACGGTTACCGTTATAAGGAAATGTTTATCCGCATTTTGACTAACTAGCTCATCACTGGAAATCAGACAGAGGCGTGTTTACAAAGTAAGCATCCGCCTGTCAGATGAAGGTGGAAGTCCACACTGGTAGTTATGAGCCACCCCCAACACCTTAGCCTGGCCTACCACTGTCATCTGCAAGGCAGTAACAGAATGATTCAAGTCATAGTTTCAATGACCAACTTAAACAAGCAAAGGGTGAAGTGTACCTCCTGCTCGGTATCTCCTTGCTCAGAGACTCCAAGTTCACTGGGCAACTCGGCGAGGTCCGTGACCCGCATCAAGCCATCGTGAAGGAAAATAGTCTCTTCCTTCACGGATAACCACTGGGTCGAATCCAGGCCCCCTGATCCCATCTCTCTCCCCCGAAGAAAACCCTTAACCTGACGAACATTAAAACTAAATATCCGGCGTTTCGGCGAAGCTCTAGCTGGTTGTATACATTAAGCTGTCATTCAGCAATTCGAGAAACCGAAGCTGTACTAGAGTCGGCTCCGCCCTTTAAGCAGCTATCTGCCTTTATCTCGAGAAGCTACAATGAGCGCTAACTATAGAAAGCCGACCTGCAACTCTGCTTAAGCTAGCATATTTTACTCCCGTATTTCAGAGACATGACACAGGTTGTGAGATATACTCTCATACACAATGCAGTGCAACCAGATAAGTGGCATGCAAAAAAACTTTACATCCTGTTTTAATTATCCAACACTTGTTTATCTATCTTTAAGCTAAGACAAACCAATAGTAGGATCACTGTGACGCCATGATGCTATTTTATTGGAAACCAGATTTTCCCAGCGTACACTGCGGCTTTGCGTAAGCACAGTTGAACAGCACCAATGAAAAACTGGATTAAATATATTTCAATACTGAGCATGTAAAGTATGCACAAGAAAGCATATAATGTTGTAATAACACCGGTCTTTAACGTCAAGCTATGAAGCAGCTGCTAATTATTTTTAGATTAGAGATTAGGTTATTTTTATTCAAATTATTATTATTATTATTATTATTATTATTATTATTATTATTAATTTTGCCATAGGAAAAATATTTTAAAAAATTGTTATATTAAAATATATCCACAAAACTACAACAACCCTGTACTTACTGAAGATGAATAAATGAACAATATGGGAAAACAGTGAACAGTAGATCATCTTTTACAGATACAGTTTCACATTTACATAGGCTTACACTTATCATGGACATGAATGGCAATATTGGGTTTTCAATTATTTCATTGAACTGTTCTTTGTCTGGGGAAGAAAAATTGTACAACATACATCTTTAATAAAATTTAAAAAAACAGAATTTGGTGCACAAGTTTTAATTTATTTTAAATTTTCTGTAAATCAGTACAGGGTTTAACTTATATATACACACAGCACACCTAATATTTGGTTAAATGTCACTTCGCAAGTTTCACCTTGAACAGCCACAACTGGTAGCCAAATAAGCTTTTGGCAGAATTATGGTTGGATGTTTGATTAGCAGAGTTAGCAGAGTTGAATTAGCAGAGTTGAATTTAGGTTTTTGGTTTCCTGGCATGGACCTGACAGTCCACATAAGCACAATCCACATATCTTTCATAGGGTTGAGGTCAGGTCTTTGAGAAGGTTATTCCAAAAGCTTAAAAGGAGATACGCAGAACCATGGCCTCACTTTCTTGAGACCTCAAGAATGGCATGGGAATAGTTTTAAGCATTAATAACGAATCTAATATAGTCATTTTTACGATTAAAGTGATTCATACAGGTAGCGGCCTGAGTGAATGACCTTGACATCTGTGACGTCACAGCAGGAAGGCTATCAGTCTCATCGCCATTTTTGCTATACTAAAACACAGAGCTAACTGCAACTTTGATCCTCCATTTTGAGCTAATTTATTGCCATGCCACGTAGATGTGTTGCTGGCGGGTGCAGCAACATGACAGAAGGTGGATTTATGTTGCATTCACGGCCCAAGAATGTTCAAACTGCAAAGATTTGGACGCGTTTTGCGAGAAATTCACAGATTGGGGGCCTATGAAGTGGTCTCTCCTCTGCTCTGCACATTTTACTGAGGACTCGTATGAGACCTCTGATCTGTTGAGGAGCATTGGCTATAAGCCCGTATTAAAAGAGGGTGCAGTACCAACAATTAAAGGAAAAGAAAACTACAAGAAAAGGAAAGTAAGTTCAGTTGCACCAATTCTCCCGGCATGTGAGCCGAGCAGTAATGGTGGAGTACTCAGTATGGAGAAAATGGAGAATGAGTGGACCAGTCATCAGAATTTTCCATTGGATATGCGGGTTTGTTTTTTTTATTATTATTATCCCCCCGGCTGGATATGCTTGCCTCAGCAGCAATATCTCACCCTTACATGGAAGAAGCGAATGAACGAAGAACTGAAAGTCAGATTGTTTCAAAACAATCGGCCATAAGTTCAGCCTTCAAGAAGCGAGAACACAGATGGGTAAGATGCGACTCTCATTTGGTTACATAACAAAAACAATAACTCGTTGTTTACTGTACCTGCATTTAGATTAATACATGTAACTTGTATTGTGTATTTAAGTTATGGGTATAAGATTATTTAATTTGCTTCAGAATGTGATTGTCTCAGTTCATCTGATTATTGAATTAGCTTTTTACGTTTTACATGCATGTTGCATAAGTTATAACACCTATCCTGTTTTAATGGGAGTCACATAAGACTGTCAGTTCAATTCCATCCCATTCTCTTGATGGCTTTGTTCTCTGGATTTATTTCGTAAGGCGGGGGCCTCCGTGGCTGATGTGTTACTATCGGATTCACTTTTCGATGGTTCGAACTGATACGGTTCTATGTGTATAGCAGTAGCATGTACACACACTCTAATTTCAGGACTATCACAGTCAGATGTATTACTATCTGAGGAATCCAAAGAATCTCCAATAAATCCGAACGAAGAGGCCACTGCAACCACTCTCACCTGCCGAGTCTGGCTTTGGTCTATAGCACTGGTTCCCACTGTGACGTCACCCACCCAGGGCTGGCTGTGTCAGTGGGGCAGCTCGAATGTCAACTTTCCGGTCGATTTTAGCTCTCAAAATTATATATTTTTATTCCCAATTATGCAGCATACAAGAGTCAAGGATGGAGATACTATCCACTCAGAAATGTATTTTAAAATAAAGGTTCTGCATATCTCCTTTAATGCTAGCCTGCTTTCCACAAGCAGGTTTGATGTGTGTTTGGGGTCATTGTCTTTTTGGAACACTCAGCTGTATCAAAGTTTCAAACCGTGTAGCTGAGGGTTTGAAGTTATACTGAAGAATCCTGAGATGAACCTCCTTCATTATCCCATATTTGCTTAGTACAGTGTTTTTGGGGTTGAATGCCTCACGTTTACTCCTCCAAATATAACTCTGCTCATTGTAGATAAACAACTTCATGTTTGTCTCATCTGACCATAAAACTTTTCTCCTGAAGGTTTTTTTCTTTGTCCATGTGGTCAGCTGCAAACTTTAGTGTCAATTATAGAGCAGGGGCTTCTTTCTTGGTTGGTAGCCTCTCAGTCTATAACAATGTAAACTCAGTTGAGTAGACAGTGACACTGGTGTTCCAGCAGCTTCCAGTTCATGGTAAGCCTGTGCCTTGGTGATTCCTGGGTTGTTCCTGACCACCAAGCTGAAAGTGACATTTGGGTCTTCTTTCAGACCTTGGTAAAGTGGCTACACCTGCTGAGAAAAATCCACACAAAGTTTTCCTCCTTCATGAGTGTTTTTTTATTGGCGCTCAGACAATGTTTTAACCCATATGTTGTACAATCATTCTTCCTTAGAAAAAGACAATTTCAAAGAAATCACTGAAAGCTCAATATTGCCATGATATTCATGTAAATATGATGAGTGTATGTAAACTTCTGATTGCAACAGTATGTGCCAAAATTATTAATGTGCCTAAGAAATATTTGAAATAAATGCAAACAAATTGTCATTTGTTCAAAAAAAAAACCTGGTCATGCTCAATTATAAAAGTAAAAAAAAAAAACTTCCAACACAAAAAACAGTTGTTGACCTGCATGTATGGTGCAATATAAAAATACATAAGTTTAAAATGCCATTATAAAAAAGTTTCTTATGATTTAGGCAGTTGGAAATTTACCCACAAGATGGTGAAGGGCTAAAGAAAATAAAAATTTAAAAATAAAAAAAAAAGTAAAACATTTCATTGTATTGCAAAGTTATATTCTTGTGGCTGTCAAGTTTCAGATTTAATGGTAAAACACTGCTTGTGGTCTGAATTGAAGAGGGAAGTCTGTATGCAGAAATAAGAACTTAAAATGTTCTGCATGAAGGACTGTCTCTATATACAAGTGTCTCCAACCATGTTAGACATTATAGGAAGCAACTTAATGCTGTTATTCTCTCCAGGGCAGATGTTCACAAAATATAAACTGTGACAATTTTATAATTTTTGTTTGTAGAAAAAATTGCATAACTTAAAAAAAAACTTTATATTGAAATAAAACTCTAAAATGTCCCTGTATGTGTTCCAGCCCATGCAATAAAATATAACTTAACCGCGGGCGATTGCTCTAAGACGACGAGGGAGGCTCAGCCTCCTCTAAAAATGATGAACATCGTGTAGGATGAATTGCGCTAGGCTTATGTTATAGCCGACCTTATAACATTACTATTTCAGATCCAGAATCATAGAAATATATGTGCTCAACCCAACTACAGTACGAAATCATTCCATTATAACTTTCCCCAGTTCGCCTAATGTGTGCGTGAGTTTTTCCCCCTCATGACAATGCGATGTAGCCCAGCCTCAGTGGACTTCAATGGCATTTGGGAGCTATGCGCTTTTCAATATCAAAATGCAAGACGATTATTGGGCAAATACTGCGAAAACGCCCGCCCACAGACTCCCACGGACTCCCAGCCTCACAGTGGGAGGGACATGGCAAAGCTTTCCGCGAGGAGACTGGTGATTGGTGAAAGCAGACGGATATTTTCTTTGATTGACAGCTCGTCTCAAATAGACAAGCAGCGGTGAATTTCAGTTCAGTCCCATGTGGATTCGCAAGTGGTGTGGTGTATTGTAAGAGATCAGCTTACATTTCGATTTCATTCATTACATACGGTTTCTACCAGCTTTTTTAGCTTGTATATATTTTCATGGGGTGGCACGGTGGTGTAGTGGTTAGCGCTGTCGCCTCACAGCAAGAAGGTCCTGGGTTCGAGCCCCGGGGCTGGCGAGGGCCTTTCTGTGTGGAGTTTGCATGTTCTCCCCGTGTCCGCGTGGGTTTCCTCCGGGTGCTCCGGTTTCCCCCACAGTCCAAAGACATGCAGGTTAGGTTAACTGGTGACTCTAAATTGACCATAGGTGTGAATGTGAGTGTGAATGGTTGTCTGTGTCTATGTGTCAGCCCTGTGATGACCTGGAGACTTATCCAGGGTGTACCCCGCCTTTCGCCTGTAGTCAGCTGGGATAGGCTCCAGCTTGCCTGCTACCCTATAGAAGGATAATGCGGCTAGAGATAATGAGATGAGATGAGATGAGATGAGAGATATATTTTCATTGTAAATAAAGTGTAAATATAGTGTTGTCAAGTTTGCTATCTTAGTTCCAGAAATTTCATTTATTTGAGTGACTGAACTTGAACTTGAGGGGGCTAGTCAGCTAGCAAGAAAGCTGCGCATGGATGCCAAGCATTGTTGATTTAATTTTGGCGAAGCCATTTGCCAGTCTTCCTTTCGAGGAAAAAATTTAAATTAAAGAGCAGGGTAGACCAACGCCTCAAATTGACTTGGTGAAAAAGGTAGGGAATAATAGTCATTCCTTTCAGCTCTCCTGGTACGAGAAAGTGAATTGGCTAACAGCAAGTTCAGTGATGAGGAAAATGTATTGTTGGCCATGCCTCTTGATTAAACCCGGATCCGTGATTTGGTCAAATGTGGGCTGGTGACCCACATCAACAACAATAAATAGGCTACTTTAGTAATATGTCATGGATGGACCAAAATATAGAATCTATTTAAAATGTTTATGCTGAGTATATTATATTGGAATATATATTTCTCTGGATATTAATTAAACACAGCTACAATTTGGAAAACATTTTTAAACAAAAACACAGCCGAGAACATTTCACACTACAGACCTGGATTAAAAGTGAAGGGTTATCAAAATTGTCAATAAAACATTTCTCAGTCAAAATAAGTAAAATATAGGGAAAGTGTCATTGACTGAAATGTGTGGCACCCAGCTCTATGTTTGGCTCCCCAAGGTCAGTGCTTGTGCCTATTCCAGAACACTCTGCTGTTACTGCTGAGGTTCCTGACAAAGAGCTGCTTTCAATAATGATCAATTTTTAAACAACATGCCACATGCCACAATTTTAAAATATAAAATGTTAAAATATACCCCCCCCCCAACACCACCATGTATATTGAGCAGTAGGCTAATGGGCCAAAAGAACCTGTTATTTCACAGTTTGTGACCCTGCCAACAATCAGCCAGATCAGAGGCAAGAGTATGGGCAAAATTGATGTTTTTTCTTTTAAAATCTGGAAATATCATAACCGACCAGCCTCCCCTGTTTGAAAGACTACCAGCCGCCACTGAACTTAACCCAGTGTTTCTCAACCACTGGGCCATAGCCCATTAGTGAGCCACAAAGCCCATCTAGTGGGCCACAATTTTTTTTCAAGTTGAAGTTAATTTTGAGTAGCATATAATTGCTGGGGGGCGGCATGGTGGTGTAGTGGTTAGCACTGTCACCTCACAGCAAGAAGGTTCTGGGTTCGAGCCCCATGGCTGACGGGGGCCTTTCTGTGTGGAGTTTGCATGTTCTCCCCATGTTGATGTGGGTTTCTTCTGGGTGCTCCAGTTTCCTCCACAGTCCAAAGACATGCAGGTTAGGCTAATTGGAGGCTCTAAATTGACTAAGTGTGAACGTGTGTCAGCCCTGCAATGACCTGGCGACTTGTCCAGGGTGTACCCCGCCTCTTGCCCATAGTCAGCTGGGATAGGCTCCAGCTTGCCTGCAACTCTGCACAGGATAAGCGGTTATGGATAACGGATGGATACAATTGCTAGGTTGCATCTGACGTCACATCCGCCTCAGATAGGCAAGACATGAAGTGGTGGTCAGCTAAGCTCACTGTTCCCAAAGTGTTACTATCGCTGGGGCGCCTTGCTAGTTGTTCAAATGCCCTACATGGTTTGTTTTAGGCTTCTCGAACCAAACAAACCATGAAACTGAAGTTTCTTCCGGGTTCCCCGTGAAGTGATAAAAAAGGGGTGAAAGAGCAAAGGATTTTACCAAAAGACAAGAAAAGTGGTTCTTGAACCTCAAAGGGAGCGGAGTCAAAGAATGCTCAAGTTTGCAGTCATCATGTCATGAAAGGTTTGCAAATTCCTTCGATTTATTTCGTTTGATTCACAAATTACTTTTCTCTCCATTTTCCATTATTTTGTGATGTTTTGAAGTTCAGGAGATAGTTAAGTCCTCGGATGTGTTTTTGTTTACTGTTTGATCATGGTCACCATATTGTAAACTAACGCATATATAATAAGCATAATACCCAGATCTTTAAAGGGGTTTCTGGGGACATTTATGAATGCTTTACCTGGAAAGAAGAGCAGGGAGGATTGAGAATCAAACAACTGTGGTTTGTTTACACCAGACACTAAGATTTGTAGCGTCTGAGCAGTCATCGCAAAGATGCGTACAAAAAGCCTAAAAATGCCTACTTACCTGACATAAACAATACAGAATTTATCTTGTAGTGTCCTGATCCCCAGATCTTTAAGCCAACCACATATAAAAAGTTGTACACCTCCATGCTCTTCCAGGTTTTCATCTGTCCATGTAGAACGATGTCTGCAGCACCAGGTAGTGTAGACCAGGTAGATGTCGGGGAACTCAAGGGATGAATAATTTTCCAACTCATAGGAAAAATTCTTCTTTGTTAGCATGTAAGGATCTATCCCATTGAGTGGTTTCTATATCCACTTCTTTTGACTGTACTTCTTGGTTTTAATAACTTGCTTGTTTGTCGTACACAAACATGGCAATACGTTCTTGTGTTAATAAACCAGACTCCATTTTTGGGTAATTAATCCTGTTTGACTGAGAATGCCCTGCATGCATGGTTTTATGTTGACTTCTGGCACATCCATACAGTTCCAAAAACAATTTATTTTTATTGCATTTATTTAGGTGGCATAGTAGTGTAGTGGTTAACACTGTCACCTCACAGCAAGAACTCAGTGTCAGCTACTGGGTTCGAGCCCAGTGGCCGATAGGGGCCTTTCTGGTGTGGAGTTTGCATGTTCTCCCCGTGTCTGCGTGGGTTTCCTCCAGGTGCTCCGGTTTCCCCCACTCTGGAGCAGAGGGTAATTTCATAGGCTGGGCTCTAGTCGACAAAATAGACCTCAGACCAAACCTCTCCAGTCACCACTCCAAAGCCAAGCCCTTGACATGGGTCAACTGAAAGTAGCACTATCATGCACCATAACAAATGCATTCAACTACAAGTCAGTACCTTCCGCCAAAAATATATATCCCTCTTTATCACCAATACCATCAAGTTTCCATCATCCTTGGTTTTCCTTAGATGCATGTTCATAACCCACAGAGAGAGAGAGAGAAATCTGCTGGTCCCCTCACTGTCATGTTGGATGCCTCAGAACCACACAGCTTCTGGCCGCATCCACCTCCATCAGGTGTCCCCAAACATCCACCTAGGTGGAGTTTCTCACCTGTTACCAAGAGTTCTAGGATGAGTTTTTTAAAGCCAGTGGGCTTCCCCTTCATCATGCTTACGACTATGCCAGAGAGCTCATGGGAGAATGGCAGGCACCACGCCCACACAGAACCATATTTATCCACTAATAGCTACTGAGAATCAGGAATGGAATGGAAGAGTAAATTGAGGAGGCACTTTAACAGGGCTATATTTGACCCTCCACATCACCCACATTGGCAGGATTCTTTTTGGTGGAAAAGAAATGGGGGTGGATTGACTAGTGGCCATGCATTGACTATATCAGAGATGAAGATATTGTTACCCCCTTCCACGAGGTCCATCACCCTAGAGCAAATCTGAGATGCATGCATATTCAGCAAGCTGGACTTGTGAAGTGCACCTAACCTTATCTGCATCAGAGTGAATGACAAGTGGAAAACATCCTTCAGCACCACCTCTGGCCACTCTGAGTATTGAATCATGCCTTATGGCCTCCCTTGAGCACCTTCAGTACTCCAGTGTCTCCTTATCGACGTCCTTTAAGACATACTGGGCAAGGTTTTGATCACTTATACAGAAGATATATTGATCTATTCAGGGGCGGTCCTGGGGGCGGTCCGACTGGGCAGCCGCCCGGGGCGGCATCGCGGGGGGGGCCGGCACGAGCGCGGGCGCGAAAAAAAAAAACGGTCCCAAAAAAAGGGGAAGCCCAATACCAAAGTTGCGCAGGTGACGTCATCATAACAAGAGGCGTCAATACCTGAAGTTGGTCAGTTCTTGTAGCTCAATTGTAATTAAGGGTTTGCAGCAGTGTTACACACACACACAAGTGTAACATGCAGCAAAAGCCATCATGCGTCACGTTTGCTGTGGGCAAAAAACCCCGTATAATTATGGTGCCGCAATGCATAGGACACAAACTCAAGACGCCTCTCAAATGTGCAGACCACATTACATTACATTGAGCAAACGCTTTTGTGTGTGCATGTGCGTGCGAGAAAGAGGAGAGAACAGAAAAGCAGAACAATCCAAACAACTTCAAAACGGCTGTGTGTATGAACTGAATGAATTCCCAAGATTATTGTGGTCGTGGTGGTCAATTGGTCAAGTTGAAATGGTTCAGTCTCACCTCTCGCGTTAGGTGATCACCACTACACACTGACGGTGAGTTTGTGTTGGGGGAAGGGGGAATCATTCAGGAGGAGGTCGAATGACAAATAAACGGAGTCGTACTCGGAGATAGATCTAATGGATAGGAAAAGGTCAAAGCCATTAGGTGCCCAATTCCGGAAGAAAAGGAAAGAAGAGGAGGAGAAACGAGCAAAAGAAAAAGGTATGCTTTATGAATCAATTTCAGTGAGTGACATGAATTAGTGCCCTAATTAGCCTTATATTATTGATGCTTGCTAAGTCGGACGACCTGGCCTGGTCTTGGGTTAACTTTGGGCTCTGTATTAGCCAACAGAATGTTAACAGCTTTACATGGTCGTTTAAACATTTCTCGTCGTGTGTTGTACATCGCGGAGCTATCAGAGATCTACCCCAATTTCTGGACTGGACTCAGAATTGCTGCCACTCTGCCTGTCACTGTGGCTCAGGCAGAGAGGAGCTTCTCGAAGCTAAAACTGATCAAGACTTACCTAAGGTCAACAATGTCACAGGAACGGTTCAGTGGCCTTGCTGTGATCAGCATAAACCATGCCTTAGGGGAACAAATCTCATATGAAGACATTGTGGAAGAATTTGCATCCAGGAAGGCCAGAAAAGCCAACTTTTAGGTTGTGCTTTCACTTTTGCATCCTGAATATAATTGCCACTTAAATGTATATAGACTGTTTTCCTCTTACTTCTTTTGCACGTCTTGTTATTTATGACAAATTATAGTGGTTTGCCATTTTTGCCACTTTAAAGAGTGTTAACTTCTTTATTTGTTACTTCTTGTTATTTATGATACACAATAGTGTTTGTTATTTCTTCTTATGTGTACAGTAATATGTATAGGATTTACCTCTTCTCTGTCGTTAGTTCATTTATTTATGATATATGATTGCATTTTACCATTTTTGCCACTTTAATGTATAGTATTTTTAGATCTTTTGTCACTTCATGTTATTCTGTAATTGTGATTGTTTAACTGTTTAGCTTCTTTTGTTATTTATAAGGTGCAACTTTAATGGAGGTTTAAGTCTTCTTGTTAATAATAATGGTGAATGGTACTCTATGATAATTCATTGTGCACTCTGTTGGTAAAACTGACTGACGTGCAATATTTTGACCATCGGGTGGTGCTGTAGTGCAGTTGTGCTTTCTTAAATAGCTGTGGATAGCTGTAATGCGAAGTCATTGAGTCTTTTTGTTTATTGTTTATCTTTTATTGTTTATCTTTATATTTTTTATTGCACTAGTCATTAAAACTGGAAATTTGTTCTTGAAAATAGCTGTTGTGAGTTTGTGTATGGGGTCGTGTGTGTTCTGGACGAAGTTAGTGTTTTCTTAGGTGGTGGGTGGGAGGTGGTTGTCGGGTTGGGCCGGGGGGCGCCAGCAGGGGGTTTCGCCCGGGGAGTAAATCACTCTAGGATCGCCACTGGATCTATTCCACACCTTTAGAGACTTACATAGACCATGTCAAACTTCTTTTCTTCTTCTTCTTTTGGCTGCTCCCAATTAGGGGTCGCCACAGTGGATCTTTCATCTCCATTGCTCCCTGTCTTCTGCATCCTTCTCTACCACACCTGCCACTTTCATGTGGCTCACCATATCCATGTATCTCCTCTTTGGCCTTCCTTGTTTTCGAGTGCCTGGCAACTCCATCCTCAACATTCTCTTTCCAACATGCTCTGCATCTCTTCTCAAGATGTGCCCATACCATCTCAGTCTCATCTCTCTTAGCTTAATTCCCAAGCTCTCCACATGTGCTGTCCCCCTGATGTGCTCATTCCTTATCCTGTCCAACCTTGTCACTCCCATCACAAACCTTAACATCCTCAACTCCGCCACCTCCAACTTTGCCTCCTGTCTCTTTGTTAAGGGTACTGTCTCCAATCCATACATCACAGCTGGTCTCACTATTGTCTTATACATCTTACCTTTCACTTTTGCTGGGACTTTCCTATCACAAATGACTCCCGAAATCCTTCTCCAACTGCTCCACCCTGCCTGTACTCTCTTTCTCACCTCATTATCGCAGCCCCCATTTTCCTGCACAGTTTACCCCAGGTACTTGAATTCACCAACTTTCTTTATGTCTGCTCCTTTAATCTTCACTACACTCTCATCCCCATTCTCACTGATGCACATGTATTCTGTTTTGCTACTGCAAACCTTCATTCCTCTTCGTTCCAATGCATACCTCCATCTCTCCAAACCCAGCTCAACCTCCTTTCAACTTTCACCACATATCACAATATCATCTGCAAACATCATATTCCATGGTGAATCTTGCCTCACTTCATCCGTCAAGCTATCCATCACTATGGCAAAAAAGAAAGGACTCAAAGCAGATCCTTGATGAAGTCCCACCTTCACCTTGAACCATTCAGTCATTTCAAGTGCACACCTCACTGCTGTTTCACTGTGAGGTGTGAGGTGTGAGAAGTATATTAGAGTGGTGCATGTCTTGCACCACTCTCAGGCTTTCGTCTAAACGGGGGAACAGGGGCGCTGCGCCCTCTTACTCTCGGCGTGCGCCCCCTTACCAACTCCATGAAAACATCCCAGCAACACCACGTGACAATGTGTCTGATCATCAAATACGTTATAATTGCTCCAAAAATATTCCAATCATAGTAGATACACCACCAGATGGTGCAAAAACAATCCGAATTGGCGTTTTCCAGACTGAGGCGCCATGTTGTTTAGTTGTTTACTTGTTGTGGCTGCTCTCGCGAGATTTGACATGGGTTACATACAAGGTCAGCTGACTTGTCGAGCGAGATTTCTCGAGACTGAATGACCTTTCACCCACCGGCGCGGGAGCTTTTGACAGAAGTAGTTCGCGAGTTGTTTTTGTTGACACTTGGGCATTTAAAGATGTCATCCCGCGGCACGATACGGAAGAAAGCCAAAGACTGTCCGGGGCAGAAGAAGATTACTTCTTTCTTTTTCAATGTTGACAGACAATTTGCTACAATTTCCCTCTCAGATAGCCTCAGAATGTCCCATTGGAGCATTTTTCAAAGGCTTTGCATGGCGGGGGGGGGGGGGGGGGGGGGGGACGACGACACACAACTGGCACCATCCCCCCCCCCCGCTTCGCCTCGCCATGGTGAGTGCCCTCATACTAAATTTTTCTAGAAAAAAACCTGACTCTCATATACTTCTCATTCACTCCACACTTTCTCATACAATACCATAACTCATCTCTCGGCACTCTATTGTATGCCTTCTCCAGGTCTACAAACACACAATGTAACTTTCTCTGGCTTTCCGTGTACTTCTCCATTAACATTCTTAAAGCAAAAATTGCATCCGACATGCTCTTCCTTGGCATAAACCCGTACTGCTGTTCACAGATTGCTACCTCTCTTCTCAATCTCACCTCTGATACCCTTTCCCATAATTTCATGGTGTGGCTCATCAATTTTATCCCTCTGTAATTACTGCAGCTCTGCACATCTCCCTTATTCTTGTATATTGGGACTAGCACACACTTTCTCCATTCATTCAGCATTTTCTCATTCTCTAAGATCTTATTAAACAAACAATCTCGTTGGGAACTCCACAGCAGTCTCACCCAAACAACTCCAAGCCTCAATCGGGATACCATCTGGTCTGACTGCTTTCCCAGTCTTCATTTTTTTCATGGCTGCCCTCACCTCATTCTTACTAACCAGCTCTACTTCCTGATTTGCTGTATTCAACGAATCTGACCTTTTCTCTCTTGGATTCTCCTCATTTAATAAATCCTCAAAGTACTCTTTCCACCTTCTTAATGCACTCTGTTTGTCAGCACATTTCCATCTTTCATCACTCTTGCCTGCTGTACATGCCTCGCTTCCCTGTTTCTCTGCCTAGCTTGTCTGTACAGGTCTTTCTCTCCTTCTTTGGTCTCCAGTCTTATGTACAACTCCTAGTATGCATCTGCTTTCACCTTCGCTACTGCTCTTTTTGCCTTCTGTCTCATCTCTCTGTATAACCGCCTGCTTTCCTCATCTCTCTGATCATCCCAATTCTTCTTTGCTAGCCTCTTCTCCTGTGCAGGAAATTATACTTCTTTGTTCCACCACCATGTCTCCTTGTCTTCCTTCCTCCTTCCCAATGACCACCCGAGCACCTTCCTTGCTGCCTCTCTTACTAGTATAGCAGTAGTATCCCAATCTTCTGGCAGACTTCCATTACCACTCAATGCTCATCTAATTTCCTCCCTAAACTCCTTCTGATGTTCAACCTCTTAGTTTCCACCACTTAATCTTCGGCTTCACTATTTCACGCTTCCGCTTTTTCACTTTCAAGCTCATCCTGCACATGACCACTCGATGTTGTCTAGCTACACTCTCCCCTGCCATCAGTTTACAGTCTCCAATCTCCTTCAGGTTACCCGTTCTGCAGAGTATGTACTGTAGTCCACCTGTGTAGATCTTCCTCCACTCTTAAATGTCACCCTGTGCTGCTCTTTCTTTTCAAAGTATGTATTGACTATTGCCAAATTCATCCTTTTTGAAAAATCAACCACCATTTGCCCTTCCACATTTCTCTCTCTTACACCATATCTGCCCATCACGTCCTCATCTCCTCTGTTTCCCTCGCCAACATGTCTGTTGAAATCTACTCCTATCAGTACGCGCTCCTCCCTCAGTATACTTTCTACCACTTCATCCATATTCTCATCTCATTATCTCTAGCCGCTTTATCCTGTTCTACAGGGTTGCAGGCAAGCTGGAGCCTATCCCAGCTGACTACGGGCGAAAGGCGGGGTACACCCTGGACAAGTCGCCAGGTCATCACAGGGCTGACACATACAGTGCCTTGAAAAAGTATTCATACCCCTTGAACTTGTTCACATTTTTCCGCCTTACAACCACAAACTTAAAAGTTTTTTATTGAGATTTTATGTGATAGACCAACACAGAGTAGCACATAATTGTGAAGTGAAACGAAAATGATAAATGGTCTTCAAAATTTTAAACAAATAAAAATCTGAAAAATGTGGTGTGCATTAGTATTCAGGCCCCTGAACTCTGATACCTCTAAATACAATCCAGTGCAATCAATTGCCTTCAGAAGTCATCTAATTAGTTAATAGAGTCCTACTGTGTGTAATTTACTCTCAGCATAAATACACTTGTTCTGTGAAGGCCTCAGTGGTTTGTTAGAGAACACTGAAAAACAAACAGCATCATGAAGACCAAAGAACTCACCAGACAGGTCAGGAATAAAGTTCTGGAGAAGTTTAAAGCAGGGTTAGGTTATAAAAAAATATCCCAAGCTCTGAACATCTCAAGAAGCACTGTTCAATCCATCATTCAAAAATGGAAAAAGTATGGCACAACTGCAAACCTACCAAGACATGGCTGTCCACCTAAACTGACAGAGCGAGCAAGGAGAGCACTGGTCAGAGAAGCAGCCAAGAGGCCCATGATCACTCTGGAGGAGCTGCAGAAATCCACAGCTCAGGTGGGAGAATCTGTGCACAGGACAACTATGAGTCGTACACTACACAAATCTGGCCTTTTTGGAAGAATGGCAAGAAGAAAGCCATTGTTGAAAGACAGGCATAAGAAGTCCCATTTGCAGTTTGCCAGAAGCCATGTAGGGGACACAGCAAACATGTGGAAGAAGGTGCTTTGGTCAGATGAGACCAAAGTTGAATTTTTGGCCTAAATGCAAAGCGCTATGTGTGGTGGAAAACTAACACTGCTCATCACCCTGCACACACCATCCCCACTGTGAAACATGGTGGTGGCAGCATCATGCTATGGGGATGCTTTTCTTCAGCAGGGACAGGGAAGCTGGTCAGAGTTGATGGGAAGATGGATGGAGCTAAATACAGGGCAATCCTGGAAGAAAACATATTGGAGGCTGCAAAAGACTTGAGACTGGGAAGGAGATTCCCCTTCCAGCAAGACAATGACCCTAAACATACAGCCAGAGCTACAATGGAATGGTTTAGATCAAAGAATATTCATGTGTTAGAATGGCCCAGTCAAAGTCCAGACCTAAATCCCATTGAGCATCTGTGGCATGACTTGAAAATTGCTGTTCACAGACGCTCTCCATCCAATCTGGCTGAGCTTGAGCTATTTTGCAAAGAAGAATGGACAGAAATTTCAGTGTCTAGATATGCAAAGCTGGTAGAGACATACCACAAAAAGCTTGCAGCTGTAATTGCAGCAAAAGGTGGCTCTACAAAGTATTGACGCAGGGGGGCTGAATACTAATGCACATCACATTTTTCAGATTTTTATTTGTTTAAAATTTTGAAGACCATTTATCATTTTCATTTCACTTCACAATTATGTGCTACTCTGTGTTGGTCTATCTCAATACATAAAATCTCAATAAAAAACTTAAGTTCATGGTTGTAAGGTGGAAAAATGTGAAAAAGTTCAAGGGGTATGAATACTTTTTCAAGGCACTGTAGACACAGACAACCATTCACACTCGCATTCACACCTACGGTCAATTTAGAGTCACCAGTTAACCTAACCTGCATGTCTTTGGACTGTGGGGGAAACCGGAGCACCCGGAGGAAACCCACGCGGACACGAGGAGAACATGCAAACTCCGCACAGAAAGGCCCTCACCGGCCACGGGGCTCGAACCCAGACCTTCTTGCTGTGAGGCGACAGCGCTAACCACTACACCACCGTACTGCCCCCTTCATCCATCTTTTCCCAGAAAAACACTCTTCATTCTCACATCCAACCTGTGGGGCATATGCACACACAACATTGATTACCACTCCTTGAATCTCCAACTTCATGCTTATCACTCTGACACCCTCTTCACATCAATCACACTATTGACCAACTCTCCCCTCCTAGAATTGATCAACTCTCCCCTCCTAGTCTTTTTAGCTACTTGTTTGACATGGACCATGTCAAACAAGTAGCTAAAAAGACTGCTACAGAGCCAACTGTACATTAAAAGTGAAAAATGTGAGTTCCAACAGTCTAAACTCATTAGGCGCAGTTTTAATCTCTCATTTTCATAGATTCCTCACATTTGCAAATTTCTACTGATGTTTCATCTGCAGCTTCAGCCTCATCGCAGCACCACTCACTTCCATAATTAAAAAGGGACCAATAAATAAAAATGAACTTAAGGTGCATATCAAGCCTTCTCTCACCTCAAGAAGGCATTTCCCATCCTTAAGCACCCAGACAATCCATCTTGGATGTTGAAGCCTCCAAAACAGAAGTTGGACTGTGCTGTCTCAGCAATTTGGAGACAAACCCAAACTTCTTTTTGCCTTTTGCATTCTTTTTCCATACCTGTCATCCCATTTTGTAGTGGAGCCTTATAAGCCCTTACGAGACCCTTATCGAAGACAAAAAATCCTTACAAACTAAAAATGAGACAATTATATGTTGTTTTTGAGGTATGATATATTGAAAAACCAACAAGGAAAAACTTCAATAGCACTTTTTCCACCTTATAATTTATCAGAATCAGAAATCAGAAACACTTTTGTTGCCAGGTATGTGGGGACACACGAGGAATTTGACTCCGGTTTCACTTAGCTCTCATAGTACAAAACAGAAAAAGCATATACACAAAACAAACAAACAAACAAACAAACAAACAAACAAACCAAAAAAAAGGTGCAATAGGTGCATAGTGAGTAATCAGGTAAGTCAAGTATGAAATAGATAAATAAATATAAAGTTTACAGTGTGCACAGAATGACGGTATGAGTGTGCAGATATTTTACAAGTTATGTTACTGATATATGAATCTGGATTTTAGCTGTTTATCACAGAAAGGATTTTCCCTTTTGATGCAATATGGTGCATAGTGCAAAGATGAAATAGTAAATATAAATAAGTATAAATCAGGGGCGATTCTAGCATCTGATCTTTGGGGGTGCTTAGCCCCCAGAGCTGACAGAGGCACCTGGCTTGAACGACAGTGTTTCCACGTTTATTCCGCATTTAGACTAGACTTAACTAGACAAGAAGACTAGACTAGACAAGACTAGACTTATGCAATGTTTTAACAGAAGCTGACCCAATAAACTATGATATCTACACATTTACCACTGACACAAATATTTACGTTATATTTTTAACTAAACAAGACAGTCCGTACCTTCACATCTCGCTATGCCAGTAATACTGAGGTGCTACTTCGAGTTTCTCATCGGCGTGGAATCCAGTTTAAAAAAACTCCATGTCGTAGCAAGCACTCGCGCGGACAGGCAACCCAATCAGAGGGGACGCAAGGAGGAGAGGTATTTTACTGCTCATAGAACTATCACGTAACAGATGAATTCAAGAACACACACACGCCCGCGCACACAATCATTGTGCAGTGCGCAAGGGCACTTATTTCTGAAAATTACGTCCAAAAGCAGTGTTTTTGAAGGTGCTGAGCTAGGGGGTGCTGAGCTCGTTTTTGGGGGTGCTTGAGCACCCCCAAAAATAGGCTAAACATGCCCCTGAGTATAAATATAATATAAGTAACAGTGAGCACAGAATGACAGTATGAGTGTGCAGATATTTTGCAAGTGATATTACTGATATATGAATCTGGATTTTAGCTGTTCATCACAGAGACAGCCTGAGGGAAGAAACTATTCTTGTGTCTGGTTGTTTTTGCATACAGTGATCTATATCACCTCCCTGAGGGGAGAAGATTAAACAGATTGTGACCAGGGTGTGATGGGTCCGCAGAGATGTTACCTGCCCATTTCCTGACTCTGGACAAGTATAGATCTTGGATGGAGGGCAGGTTGACACCAATAATTTTCTCTGCAGACCTTATTGTCCATTGCAGTCTGTTCTTCTCCTGTTTGGTGACCGATCCAAACCAAACAGTGATGGAAGAGCAAAGAACAGACTGAATGATGGCAGAGTAGAATTGCATCAGCAGCTCCTTAGGTAGGTTGAGCTTCCTGAGCTGGCGCAGAAAGTACAACCTCTGCTGAGCCTTTTTGATGATAGTGACTGTGTTGGTCTCCCACTTCAAGTCCCGAGAGATTGTGGAACCCAGAAACCTGAAGCTTTCAACAGCAGTCACAGTGTTGTTGGTGATGGTGACGGGCAGCAGAATGGGGGGCTCCTCCTAAAGTCCACTGTCATCGCCACAGTTTTGAACGTGTTCAGTTCCAGATTGTTCTGACCGCACCACCAGACCAGCCATTCAACCTCTCCTCTGTATGCAGACTCATCACCATCTCGGATGAGGCCGATGACCGTTGTATTGTCTGCAAATTTCAGGAGTTTAACAGACGGGTCTCTTGAGGTGCAGTCGTTGGAATAAAGGGAGAAGAGCAGTGGGGAGACCACACACCCTTGGGGGGCGCCAGTGCTGACAGTCCGAGTGCTGGATATGATGCTCCCCATCCTCACCTGCTGCTTCCTGTCAGTCAGGAAGTTTGTAATCCACTGACAGGTGGAGGAGGGCACAGTGAGCTGGGTGAGCTTGGTGTGGAGGATGTCTGGAACAATGGTGTTGAATGCCGAACTGAAGTCCACGAACAGGATCCTGGCGTACGTCCCTGCAGTGTCAAGGTGTTGCAGGATGTAGTGTAGACCCATATTTATTGCATCATCCACTGACCTGTTTGCCCGGTAGGCAAACTGCAGGGGGTCCAGCAGGGGGTCTGTGATGTCCTTCAGGTATGACAACACCAGTATCTCAAAGGACTTCATGACTACAGATGTGAGGGCAACAGGCCTGTCGTCATTCAGTCCTGTGATATTGGTTTTCTTAGGAACCGGGATTTTTGTGGAGCGTTTGAAGCATGAGGGGACTTCACACAGCTCCAGGGATCTATTAAAGATCTGGGTGAAGATGGGAGCCAGCTGGTCAGCACAGACCTTCAGACAAGAGGGTGACACACCATCTGGGCCAGGTGCCTTCCTGATCTTCTGTCTGCGGAAAAGCTGACAAACATCCTCTTCACAGATCTTGAGTGCTGGTGGGGGGTCAGAGGCGGGGGGTGGCAGAATGGCAGGGGGTGTAAATGGGTCTTTAATGACTGAAGGGGGGAGAGGTGTGAATGTGTCGAATCTGCAGTAAAACACATTCAGCTTGTCAGCCAGTTGATGGTTCACTGCAGTGTTGGTGAATGGTCTCCTATAGTTAGTAATGTTCTGAAGGCTTCTCCACACTGATGTCGGATCGTTTGCTGAAAGGCTGTTTTTAATCTTATCAGCATAGCTCCTCTTAGCTGCTTTCACCTCCATTGTCAGTCACTACGTTTACATGCACATAGAGAGAATCGAATTTCTGCCATTGCTCGACTGAAATTGAAGTTCAAAATGCCATGTATACACCTTAATTCAGCTGAAATTGAACCGAACTTGATTTCTTAGAATCGAGCTACACGACCTAGATTATGCGATTTCTGCCGAGCTAGTTAGTGCATGTATACCCTATTGAGCTACGTATTCGAGCTACTTACTTCAGCACTGCCCCTTCCGGAAGTGACAAGACCACAAGGGAAACACAACAGCCTCGGTCGGCATGACAACGAATCATGACAACGGCATGAATCTTTTCTTTTTGTGGCATTGTTTGCACCGTTAAAATTTAGCTCACTTACTGTATCACCAAATACATCTGTACAGCTGTTGCATAACTGTGAATTGTGTCGAAAAAACAGCCTCGGTCGGCATGACACTTCACCTTAGCCGCCCACTTTATTAGGAACACTTCTGTTCGTACATACAAACTACAAACACTCTTCTTAGAGTTTAGAGTTTATTTTATTTTTAAAAGGGACAGTGTACAAATTAAACATTATCCTTGTGGTCAGGACAGATGTCTGTACCAGGTTATAGCAGTGCATGCTAATTTCCGCCTGTAGTCACTTTGTTTATACTCTTGAATAGCTCTTCTTCATGACGACAACCGGAAGTGTACCAACACGATGGGGCGTGTAGCGCCACCTGTGGCTCGGGTGCACAATGCACCTCATAACAATAGCTCGATTTAAACACTGTGCATGTAGGATTGGATTTCTCTGGCACCCTTGCTGGGACCTTCCGCTCGATTACCGACAGCAGCTCGATTTGGATGTGCATGTAAACGTAGTCAGTGTGTTTCTGGTCTGATTATACAGAACTCTGTCTCCACTTTTGTAGGCCTCTTCTTTGTTCTGATGAAGTTGCCTGAGTTTTGCAGTGAACCAGGGTTTATTGTTGTTTTATATGCAGAAGGTTTTGGTAGGCACACACATATCCTCACAAAAACTGATGTAAGATGTCACAGTATCAGTCAGTTCATGCAGGTCTGAGGCTGCAGCCTCAGAAACACTCCAATCAGTGCAGTCAAAGGCTTGTAGTTCCACTTTGGCCTCATCGGACCATCTCCTCACCGTCTTAACTACAGGCTTAGCAGCTTTCAGCTTCTGCCTGTAGGACAGGATAAGATGAACCATACAGTGAGCAGATAGTCCCAAGGCTACATGGGGGACAGAGTGGTATGAGTCCTTTAAAAGAGTGTAACAATGGTCCAGAGTGTTAGTGTCCCTGGTGGGACACTTATGGCCCTTTTCCACTACCCTTTTTCAGCTCACTTCAGCTCGCTTTAGCTCACTTTAGCCCGACACAGCTCGCGTTTCGACTATCTAAGAACAGCACGACTCAGCTTGCTTCAGCCCTGCTCAGCACCCAAAACTCGCACGGTTTTGGAGTGGGGCTGAAGCGAGCCAAACCGAGCCAAGTGGGGCTAGGGGCGTGAGGAGACACTCCCCTGTGCACTGATTGGTGAGGAGGAGTGTCCTCACATGCCCACACACGCCCCGTGAGCACGCTGGGAGCTGTAAACACCGTAAACCCGGAAGAAGAAGAATTACGAATTACGAGAATTATGAAGCCTTATGCGCCTCGCCTCATCTATACGCTCTTGCCAGTATCTGTTGGCATTGTCGGTGACAACAAGCCACAGCACCAAGACCAGCAACACTAATGACTCCATGTCCTCCATGTTTATTGTTTACTATCTGGGTCGTGAGACTACCGCTTAAAAGGTCACTGATGTCACTGTTTGCGCCGCCTAACGACATCACATGACGTCCACCCACTTTCGCTAACTCCACCCAATTTGTCCACCCACTTCCAGCCAGCACGGTTCAGCGTGGTTGTAGTCGAAATGCAACTCCAACAGCCCCGCTCAGCTCGACTCAGCCCAACTCAGCACGGCACGGCTCAGCCCAACTCAGCCGCGTTGGTAGTGGAAAAGTGGCATTAATGTGCTGTTTATATTTTGGCAGTTCGTGGCTGAGGTTTGCTCTGTTAAAGTCCCCCAAAACAATGAGCAAAGAGTCCAGGTGTTTTTTCTCCACATTGTTTATCTGGTCAACCAGGTGTTCTAACGCCTCAGTAGCACAAGCCTGAGGGGGGATGTAAACTCCAACCAGAATAAACAAGGAAAACTCTCGCGGAGCATAAAACGGTTTGCAGTCGTCCTTCCATTCTGCCATCCCGGAGCACTCCGGGAGCAAGTCGGAGCGCGCTGCTTAATTTGAGGGGGAGCAAGCCGAAGCGCGCTCCGGCAGCTATTTACACTGGATCCGGTGTAAATAGCTGCCGGATCATAATTACAGTAAACTTGTAAATACAGTAAAGGAAAAACTTGAGACTGAAAGGTTTTAACAGTCATCCAAATGACTGAACATAAACATTGCTACAGTAACATACTAGCTATGTTGTTGACATTAGCTAGTGCTAACAGCTAGCTGCTAGTACACTGCTACAACACAAACACCGACCCTAATAATACAGTTCTTGGTCATTGTCTGGTAACAGCAAATTTATAATGGGCCATGTCTCAACAGACTAAGAAGTTATTTCAATGACATTTAATAACATTTTGTTTATCCTGAGGACCGAAAGTAAATGAAAATGTGAACAAACCTTAGCTGTAATAAGATGGCGACCACCAGCTCCAGGGACGACCCACTGATGTAGGCATGTTACCCAGCCTGACACAAAATATTTGTAGGCATCTTATACGCTTTCAGATCAATACCTGTGTATGGCGATGGGTTTTTAACGACATAGGTATACAGATCATGTGGGCCGAAGTCAGGTAAAGATGAGGGCTTCGTGTACTTCTGTACGTCAGTGAACAATCCTGGTGGAAGCAGGTAAACGTTGTTCTCTAAGCCTGCTAACCTCAATTTTTGCAAATACCTCTCCCTCTGCTCGCCCTGTAAATGCCCTACGTCGCTGGATAGTGAAGGTGTTTTCTGCATCTCGCTCCTTTTTCTTTTATGTTTTTCATTTGTCACCTTCCTCGCATTCAAACTGATTCGAGCCGTGACGTCCAAAATGGCAGCCTAACGATGCATCACATGACTTGATCACGTGGGTGAAAAACCTCAATAGCTAGAACCCATGTTTCAGTTTTCTGAAAGGATTAAAGATTCATTTCATTTTAAATGTTTGCTGAAAATGAATGACATTACAGCCTACACAAACTCGCCGTCCAACCTGCAGAAGCATACTGAGTAATATAAATATTTTATTCCAAGAGAAAGCTTGCAATGAAGTTGTCTGTGTTTTTAGAGCTAGCAATAACATTGCAATAGCTATGCAGTCTGGTTAGTCAAATTACTTTCTATGGATTTGCCCGCCAAGTTGCCGTAGCCTTGTCCACGACTAACGTTAACACATAGCTAGTTAACTTGGACACTGTTAGCATGTAAAAACAGAGTTACGCTAACATGAATAACATTAACTTATCTGAAGTCCTTTCAGAAATATGTTTTAGTATAATCTTGCCAAATAAACAGAATGTAGAAATCTTTTTTTTCTAGTTACATTAGCGACCCAATATGATCTTGAGTTTGAAAAGAGTTTGCTTACATGTCAGGTGGAGCGTCACTGACTAGCTAGCTTAACATTAAACCACCATTATGGCACAGCATGCTTTCATTTTGTGAATTCACAAAATAATCCAGTCAGTTGCTTCAGAGGCAAGAGGTATTATAAGCATTGTGGCAATAATATGACAATGTGTTGACAGAAAATGTACTTTTAATACTTAACTTCCTGAGAAGTCAAGTTTATTTGTATAGCGCTTTTAACAATAAACATTGTTGCAAAGCAGCTTTACAGAATTTGAACGACTTGAAATATGAGCTAATTTTATCCCTAATCTATCCCCAATGAGCATGCCTGTGGTGACGGTGGCAAGGGAAAAACTCCCTCAGATGACATGAGGAAGAAACTTCGAGAGGAACCAGACTCAAAAGGGAACCCATCCCCATCCGGGCAACAACAGAGAACATGACTATAACATTAACAGTCCTAACATAAAGTCAGCTTCGTTGATGCTATAAACCCCCCACCAACGGAAACCCGAGTGCAAAACCATTCATGACAACCGTAGTCCCAAAGTCAGCAAGTCAACTGCAGTCCTAAAGTCAGCAAGTCAACTGCAGTCCCAACCCACGAAAGCACCACTGCAAGAGTCCAGAGCGTCCTCCAGGAGCGACCCCCAACTGTCCACATGGGGCCTCCCTCCACAAGAGCGATGCGATGAGACTCCAACCAGATACAGGACACCAGGATGGATCAGGCAGGTCCAAGGAGCAGAAGAGGTCAGCATCTGATCCCAGGACCAACATGTAACTCAGAGGGACAGATTTGCGGGGGGGAAGAGAGAAAACACAGGTTGTTAGGTATGCCCAATGTCACCTGAATAAGTAGGAACAGTATACATATTGCACTGAGTACAAGCAGGGACTCCGGCAAAACTAACTATGACAGCATAACTAAAAGGGGAGAGCCAGAAGGTAACACAGGCATGAGGGAGCCCCAGGACATAAAGCAGCCAGCCACTACACCATCACCAAACTCGAGTGAGCAAGCGAGTGGGGACTGACAACATCCATACATCCCAGTTTACCAAAACACTGTCTGAGGACCCTCCAGATCTACACTTTTACCTCATAAACACCATTAACAAAAGGCTTGGCTAAACAGATGTTTTCAGCCTAGACTTAAACACTGAGACTGTCTGATTCCCAAACACTACTTGGAAGGCTGTTCCATAACGGTGGGGCTTTGTAAGAAAAGGCTCTGCCCCCTGATGTAGCCTTCACTATACAAGGTACCAGCAGATAGCCTGCACCTTTTGATCTAAGTAGGCGTGGCGGGTCATAGAGGAGCAGTAGTTCACTCAGGTACTCTGGTGTGAGACCATTCAGTGCTTTAAAGGTCAATAGTAGTACTTTATAATCAATACCAACCCATAGACTTGTCAAATCAAATCAAATCAAGTTTATTTGTACAGCGCTTTTAACAATAAACATTGTCGCAAAGCAGCTTTACAGAATTTGAACGACTTAAAACATGAGCTAATTTTATCCCTAATCTATCCCCAATGAGCAAGCCTGTGGCGATGGTGGCAAGGAAAAACTCCCTCAGACGACATGAGGAAGAAACCTCAAGAGGAACCAGACTCAAAAGGGAACCCATCCTCATTTGGGCAACAACAGACAGCCTGACTATAATATTAACAGTTTTAACAGGTATAACCCTCAACTGTCCTCATGGGGCCGTCCTTCACAGGAGTGGGGCGATAAAACTCCGACCAGACACAGGGCACCAGGATGGATCAAGCAGGTACGAGGGGCAGAAGAGGCCAGCATCTCAATCCCAGGATCAACATGTAACTCAGAGGGACAGATGGGGGGGGGAAGAGAGAGAGAGAAAGAAAACACGTTGTTAGGTATGCCCTAAAAATGACAAGTATTAAATCTGTGTGGTAGGCTCGCAGAGACGAGAGTCTTTACATCAGGCATAACACACAATGGCATGTTAATATGGTAAAAAGTATATCATGACCTGCTCTGGCTGGATGCTTGATTGGGTGATGGGAGCACACTCCTCAGCAATGATGAGATGCAGATGGGACCCTTAGGCCTGGCCAAGACAATTCAGTTACATTTCACCGGGTCTGGGACATGCGACAGAATGTCTGACGGCCGATTCCCTGCAGGCTACGATAGCCAGTCGAGGTCCCCACCGTCTCCACCAAAAGATTTCCTGTTGACTCCATGTAACTCAGAGGGACAGATTTGGGGTGGGGGGGAGAGAAAGAAAACACAGGTGGTTAGGTATGCCCAATGTCACCTGAATAAGTAGGAACAGTATACATATTGCACCGAGTACAAGCAGGGACTCCGGCAACTAACTATGACAGCATAACTAAAAGGAGAGAGCCAGAAGGTAACACAGGCATGAGGGAGCCCCGGGACATAAAGCAGCCAGCCACTACACCGTCAACAAACTCGAGTGAGCAAGCGAGTGGGGACTGACAGCATCCATACATCCCAGTTTACCAAAACACTCTATGTCTGAGGACCCTCCAGATCTACTCCTTTACCTCATAAACACCATTAACAAAAGGCTTGACTAAACAGATATGTTTTCAGCCTAGACTTAAATGCTGAGACTGTGTCTGATTCCGTGCTGAGACTTGTGTCCTCTGTAGTTGACATTTGTTTTACATGCACACCCTCTTATTCTTTCAAGCTATTCACTTGAATCCTGGTGTCTTGTAAAGGGTACATCCTGGGCTTTCCAATGATGTATCATGTGACTAGGAGGGTTGCTGGGAAATTCCTTGTAAGGAAATCACAAAAAAAGAGAAATTGAGAGACACATTTTTTCTTGGCTCCCAGGAGGTTAAGTATTTTTAAAAGCAAATACTTCAGTACTTTAACTTAAGTAAAAATTTGACTGGACAACTTTCACTTGTATCGGAGTAACATTTGACCAGTGGGATCTGTACTTTGACTTAAGTAATGAAGCTGGGTACTTTGTCCACCTCTGGTTGATAGTGCCAATGCTTGTTGCCACAAGTGCAACAAATATTTTGCTTTTAATTGCAGAAATATGAGCAATCTGTTGAAACATCTCATGCAAGTCCATTACATTGACGCGCGCATTCACTCCCACATCCACACCATTTGACCTTTTGACAACAGAGACAGATTGCTTGTGTTTTTTCTAAATATTTCTAAACTATATTTTGAAATATTTCAAATTATTTTTTTCATTGTCCGGTTTCCATCAAATCCTGCACTCTGACTGGCTGGCAAACAGGTCCGTATCCCACGGTACGGACCCCAGTTACGGATCTCTGGCGACTCGCTAGTTCACAACAACAAACATAGTCGCAATTTTTGTCCACATTTATTTTCGCATTTCTCAGAAGAATAGCATTAATTTTACAGCATGGATAGTGATAACGACAGTGTTCACAGCAAAAGCGAGTTTTACTACCCTGAGGAAGACAAAATAAAAGAAAACATTTCAGGAGAAAGCTAAAAACCTGTAACTTGCTAACGCCGAGCAAAAAGATGGCTGAATCCTGAATGACTCAATTTTGTATAAATAGGGGACTACATAGGCGGCAAAATGTAATTTTTTTCCTGCCATGGAAGTGCACTTGTATACCGAGGAGGAAGCTATTTGCATTACAGCCATGAATGAGGATTCAAAATGGCGGCTCGCCTCGGTTTTCCCTTTCGAGCGCTCTTGTTTTCTGTTAGAATTTGGTAAAGAAAAAATAAATATATTATTTACCAGCTTCAGGTCGGTCCGTATGGTGAAATACCATGACCTTGACCTTGAATACTGACCTCGGCCCAGAAGACCTCGGTCAGTACTTTCAAGACCTCGGTCACGGTATTTCACGATACGGACCTCCCAGCTGGTAAATAACATATATATATTTTGTTCTCCTGTGTGTTTATCAAATTGCTTGTGTTCATTTAATAGTTAACACAATCAGTATTTTAACCACATACAGTAAATGTATCACATACTTTTAAGCTAATAACTATATTCATGTAACTGAATGGTAATTTCCGAATGGTTAAAAATTTTATAAGTGTGCTTGATGTCATTGTAAAGGTATGACTTTCACTGATTTAAATCTGATATGTAATTTGCATGTATGTGTTTGTCCATAACTTGTATTCAGACTTTTGCTTGTGAGTTTACTTCCGGTGTTTGAAGTGGTGGTCAGGCAATCCAATTTGGCTGCCAGCCTGCAAAGAGCTCATGAAACCATTTCTGACTATTTTCGCAGTTCAGATGCCAATGCACAGTCAAGATTCTTTCAGAAAGTTGCTCTTTGCTATGGGATAGATCCTTACACACTAGTAAAGAAGGATTTTTCAGATGATTTGAAAAATTATCCACCTGTTGAGTTCCCAGACATCTCAAACTACCTGATGCTACAGACATCATTTTACAGAGACAAACAAATGAAAACCTGGAACAGCATGGAGGTGTACATTTTTTAAAAAATATGTGGCTGGGTTAAAGATCTGGCAATCAAGACAAGATAAATCCTCTGTCATTTATGCCCGGGTAAGTAAGCATTTTTTGGCTTTTTGTATGTGTCTTTACGGTGGTTGCTAGGATGCTACAAGAATATCAAGTGTAAACAAACCACAGCCATTCGATTCTCAGTCCTCCCTGCACTTCTCTTCCAGCAAATGATAAGGTTTTTTTTTAATTAAAATAGAGAAAATGTAGTGAGAAGGCACATTCCAGCATCTATGTAGGTAACGCTAGGCCACAAATCTACATCACTAATCATTTCGAGGAATTTTGTATGGATCAGAACCACTAATAAACTAATTTCTGTGTATATCTATCCATTGCTTCTTTCTGATTTAGATTATCCAAGAAATCCGGTTGTAAAGTTTTTAGACATTTGACATCTTCAAGATCGTTTGTCTTCCATATGTAAACAAAGTTCACTTGTACCCCAAGACAAGGGCAACAAAGGTTGCTAACACAAGTGTCATGTCAGTGCAAGGGATCTATTGGCTGGACCGCTGATTTGAATAATCACGCTACTGTATTAAACGTACTTTCACGTCAACTACTGCACAGAGCTTTATAAATGATCTCCCAGAGCTGTCAACTTTGATTGGGTCACTGTCAGCCCCTGCAGAACTCGATCAGGCAACTGAATGCTTAGAGTCAACATTCCGCCATACTTTAGATAATGTAGCTCCTCTAAAAAGGAAAATGGTCAGAGACAAAAAATTAGCACCCTGGTATAATGATGACACTTGCACATTAAAACAGACCACTCGAAAATTGGAACGTAAATGGCGTCAAACAAAATTGGTAGTGTTCAAATTGGCGTGGAAGGAGAGCTTCCTGAAGTATAGAAAAGCTCTTAGTGCTGCGAGATCAACATATCTCTCCTCCCTAATAGAAGATAACAAAAATAATCCTAGATTCCTATTTAATACTGTAGCAAAATTAACCAGGAATAAGTCCACTATCAACACATGCACACCTGCAGTATGTAGTAGCAACGACTTCATGAATTTTTTTAATGACAAAATTGAGAATATCCGACAAAAAATTCAAACTACTAATTTAAGGTTAGACAATGAAAGTGACCTTGTAGTTAACAATATAACTGTATCAGATCATCAGTTAGAATGTTTTACTCCCCTAAAAGAAACTGAATTACTTTCATTAATCTCTACATCAAAAGCCTCAACTTGCGTACTAGATCCCTTACCGACACATCTATTCAAACAGATAATGCCTGGAGTAATTGAACCGCTTCTAAAAATAATAAATTCTTCTCTTATGATTGGCTATGTACCCAAATCCTTTAAACTAGCAGTTATCAAACCCCTGATTAAAAAACCTGACCTTGATCCCTGTCAGCTGTCCAATTATCGGCCAATATCAAACCTCCCCTTTATCTCCAAGATCCTTGAAAAAGCTGTGGCACAGCAGTTATGCTCATATTTACATAGGAATAACATCCATGAAATGTATCAGTCAGGATTTAGATCTCATCATAGCACAGAGACAGCACTGGTTAAAGTAGTAAACGACCTACTGTTGGCGTCTGATCAGGGCTGTGTCTCGCTACTTGTGTTGCTTGACCTTAGTGCAGCATTTGATACCATTGATCATTCCATTCTTCTGGATAGACTAGAAAATGTTGTGGGAGTTAAGGGAATGGCCCTCTCCTGGCTCAGGTCTTATCTAACTGATCGTTATCAGTATGTTGATATAAATGGTGATATTTCTAGACGTACCGAGGTAAAGTTTGGTGTTCCACAAGGTTCTGTCTTGGGTCCACTGCTTTTTTCTCTATATATGTTACCTCTGGGCGATATTATTCGTAAACATTGTATTAGTTTCCACTGTTATGCTGATGACACACAGTTGTATGTCTCTGCAAAACCTGATGAGACACACCAGCTTAATAGAATTGAGGAATGTGTTAAGGACATTAGACACTGGATGCTTATAAATTTCCTTCTGCTTAACTCTGACAAGACTGAAGTACTTGTGCTAGGACCACATACAGCTAGAAGTAAGTTTTCTGATTACACAGTAACTCTGGATGGCCTTTCTGTTTCTTCACGTGCAGCAGTAAAAGACCTCGGAGTGATTATTGACCCCAGTCTTTCATTTGAAACTCACATTGATAACATCACCCGGATAGCTTTCTTTCATCTCAGAAATATTGCAAAGATAAGAAATTTAATGTCATTGCATGATGCAGAAAAACTAGTCCATGCTTTCGTTACCTCCAGGTTGGATTATTGTAATGCCTTACTGTCTGGATGTTCCAATAAGTGCATAAACAAGCTCCAGTTAGTTCAAAATGCCGCAGCAAGAGTCCTTACTAGAACTAGAAAATATGACCACATCACGCCTGTCTTATCCACACTGCATTGGCTCCCAATCAAATTTCGTATTGATTATAAAATACTACTATTGACCTTTAATGGTCTCGCACCACAGTACCTGAGTGAACTTCTGCTCCTCTATGACCCGCCACGCCTACTTAGATCAAAAGGTGCAGGCTATCTGCTGGTACCTCGTATAGTGAAGGCTACATCAGGGGGCAGAGCCTTTTCTTACAAAGCCCCACTGTTATGGAACAGCCTTCCAAGTAATGTTCGGGAATCAGACACAGTCTCAGCATTTAAGTCTAGGCTGAAAACATATCTGTTTAGTCAAGCCTTTTGTTAATGGTGTTTATGAGGTAAAGGAGTAGGTCTGGAGGGTCCTCAGACATAGAGTGTTTTGGTAAACTGGGATGTATGGATGCTGTCAGTCCCCACTCACTTGCTCACTCGAGTTTGTTGACGGTGCAGTGGCTGGCTGCTTTATGTCCCGGGGCTCCCTCATGCCTGTGTTACCTTCTGGCTCTCTCCTTTTAGTTATGCTGTCATAGTTAATTGCCGGAGTCCCTGCTTGTACTCGGTGCAATATGTATACTGTTCCTACTTATTCAGGTGACATTGGGCATACCTAACCACCTGTGTTTTCTTTCTCTCCCCCCCCCCCCCACTCCAAATCTGTCCCTCTGAGTTACATGGAGTCAACAGGAAATCTTTTGGTGGAGACGGTGGGGACCTCGACTGGCTATCGTAGCCTGCAGGGAATCGGCCGTCAGACATTCTGTCGCATGTCCCAGACCCGGTGAAATGTAACTGAATTGTCTTGGCCAGGCCTAAGGGTCCCATCTGCATCTCATCATTGCTGAGGAGTGTGCTCCCATCACCCAATCTAGCATCCAGCCAGAGCAGGTCATGATATATTTTTTTACCATATTAACATGCCATTGTGTGTCATGCCTGATGTAAAGACTCTTGTCTCTGCGAGCCTACCACACAGATTTAATACTTGTCATTTTTAGGGCATACCTAACAACATGTTTTCTTTCTCTCTCTCTCTTCCCCCCCCCCCCCAATCTGTCCCTCTGAGTTACATGTTGATCCTGGGATTGAGATGCTGGCCTCTTCTGCCCCTCGGACCTGCTTGATCCATCCTGGTGCCCTGTGTCTGGTCGGAGTTTTATCGCCCCACTCCTGTGAAGGACGGCCCCATGAGGACAGTTGAGGGTTATACCTGTTAAAACTGTTAATATTATAGTCAGGCTGTCTGTTGTTGCCCAAATGAGGATGGGTTCCCTTTTGAGTCTGGTTCCTCTCGAGGTTTCTTCCTCATGTCGTCTGAGGGAGTTTTTCCTTGCCACCGTCGCCACAGGCTTGCTCATTGGGGATAGATTAGGGATAAAATTAGCTCATGTTTTAAGTCGTTCAAATTCTGTAAAGCTGCTTTGCGACAATGTTTATTGTTAAAAGCGCTGTACAAATAAACTTGATTGATTGATTGATTGATTGAATAATATATGAGTAACTTTCTAGAAAATCTCAATGCAGCAAGAAATTTCAAGCTCTCCACTGCTAAAATGCACCACTTTCCATCTGTAACACCAAGATTAACCCTTCAAGCAACTTGGAGCTCTTTGTTCAGGAAACATTTACAAAACTCCACTCTGTTAAACACACCACATTCCATCTGCAAACTCCAAGGTCCACCTTCCAAGAGCCACCACAACTTGACCAAGAGACCCTGCCCAGTGCAGATTTTCTAAGATGTCAAGATGACTTTATCCAGTTCTGCTGCCTGAATACTTTTGAATACTTCCTCAGACCGACTTGAGCTGCACTCCATCTCATTGCCAGATTCAAAGCAAAGCAAAGCAAAGCAAGTAACTTCCATGCAATTTTGAGAACCTCTCTTTCAAATTCCCTAGCTCTTCCATGACAAAGTTTTTTTACCCTGTGTTTAAATCTATTGCTACTTTGCTGTGTTGGGTCTCAGGCATAGTTCTAATCGGTGTGATGGGGGCTTTTGTGTTGCCCTGCCCGAGAAGATTGCTTCTCATGCTACTGCTCTCCTGGTGCTGAAAAGACAGCTTCCTTTCAGCACCCCTGCTGTTTTGGACAACCGGAGAGCATGTGGCTGCAGGGCAGGGGTAGCATAGCTGCAGCAAATTAAAGTGGCACTGCTGTCTACCCTCCAGCAATATCAGGGGAGTTAAAAGATGCGCTCTCTCTCTCTCTCTCTCTCTCCTCACTCACTCAGTATATGTTCTCCTCTCATGAGCACAAGACTGACACTTCTCTCCTGTCCCACAGAGAGCTCCAGAGATGCTGCTGTGCCAAGACACTCGAGCCTGCTTCCATGGAGAGCCAATGCCAAAATCGCCAAGAGCACCCATGGCCTGTCAGTTTCATGCTGCCTGACCACCACTCACTGCTGCCTGAGCTCCATATTCCCTGCATGTCACACAGCTCCTGGGCACTCTCCTGCACTTTCATTCTCCCCTCTCCCTCACCTGTGTTAAAGGGAAAAAAAGAGCACTTTTTTCCTCTAGCTCCTGGATCAGTGTTTGTTCTGCCAATCACTCTCACGAGAATACAGGCATGAACACAGGCCTGTATTCTCATGAGAGATAAACCCTGGCTGGCTGGATGTGCTGCCCCCCCCCCCCCCCCCCAAGCTCCGGAACTATGATGTGGATAAATGGGCAGCCAGTTAAAGCCTTTCTAGACTCCAGAAGTACCATGACCTTTGTCTGGCCCTTGGCCTTCCTGATACCTGGAACCCCATATGGTACTTTCAAGATGACCTGTGCACACGGGAATGCACAAGAACTGGCCCCCACCAGGGTGCAGGTCAGAGATCACCAAGGTGAGTGGGAGCTTTTAGTTGGAGTAAAACCTGACTTACCTGTCCCTCTGCTTATAGGAAAAGACTGGCCAGCAAAATTACCAGCCCATCACATGAGAGGACAGACACTCCAGGCCGGCCCAAATATCCAGACAGCGTTATCCAATGGCTAGGAGGGCCTTCCTCGCCAATGGCTAACTCTCTCATGTTCCAACAGGTCACCTGTGAAGGGAATTTTGACAAAATCAACATGGTCTTGCACCTGACACAATCACATCCCCTCATGGGTCACCTGGGAACCCACAACACCCTTGCCAAACTGAGGAAATGTTTCCACTAGTTGGGGATGAAAACTGAAGTCAAGAATTACTGCCACCGGTGCCCTCAGCGCCAGTGCACCACCCAAACCAAGCCAGCTCCTGCACTGTTCATTCCCCTTCCCATCATCGGGGTGCCTTTTGAGAGAGTAGGTATGGATCCAGTAGATCCGCTCCTGAAGTCAGGACAAGGACACAAGTACATCTTTGTGATAGTTGACTATGCCATCTTGTTCCCCAAGGCTGTCCCCTTCTGGAAGGCCACCTCTAAAGACATTGCTAAGGAACTGGTCCTGCTCTTTTCCCATGTTGGGCTCCCAAAGAATCTCCTCACCAACCAAGGTATGCCCTTTGTGTCTAAACTCATGCTGGACGTGAGTCAGCTGTTGAAGTCAAGTCAAGTTTATTTGTATAGCACTTTTAACAATAAACATTGTCGCAAAGCAGCTTTACAGATTTTGAATGACTTAAAATTGGCACTAATTTAATCCCTAATCTATCCCCAATGAGCACGCCTGTGGCGACAGTGGCAAGGAAAAACTACCTCAGACGACATGAGGAAGAAATCTTGAGAGGAACCAGACTCAAAAGGGAACCCATCCCCATCCGGGCAACAACAGACAACATGACTATAACATTAACAGTCCTAACATAAAGTCAGCTTTGTTGATGCTATAAACACCCCACCGACGGAAACCCGAGTGCAAAACCATTCATGACAACCGTAGTCCCAAAGTCAGCAAGTCAACTGCAGTCCTAAAGTCAGCAAGTCAACTGCAGTCCCCACCCACAAAAGCACCACTGCAAGAGTCCAGAGCTTCCTCCAAGCATGACCCCCAACTGTCCACATGGGGCCGCCCTCCACAGGAGCGATGCATTGAGACTCCAACCAGACACAGGGCACCAGGATGGATCAGGAAGGTCTGAGGAGCAGAAGAGGTCAGCATCTCGATCCCAGGACCAACATGTAACTCAGAGGGACAGATTTGGGGGGGGGAGAGAAAACACAGGTTGTTAGGTATGCCCAATGTCACCTGAATAAGTAGGAACAGTATACATATTGCACTGAGTACAAGCAGGGACTCTGGCAACTAACTATGACAGCATAACTAAAAGGGGAGAGCCAGAAGGTAACACAGGCATGAGGGAGCCCCGGGGCATAAAGCAGCCAGCCACTACACCATCAACAAACTCGAATGAGCAAGCGAGTGAGGACTGACAGCATCCATACATCCCAGTTTACCAAAACACTCCATGTCTGAGGACCCTCCAGATCTCCACCTTTATCTCATAAATGCCATTAACAAAAGGCTTGACTAAACAGATGTTTTCAACCTAGACTTAAACACTGAGACTGTGTCTGATTCCCGAACACTACTTGGAAGGCTGTTCCATAACTGTGGGGCTTTGTAAGAAAAGTTTCTGCCCCCTGATGTAGCCTTCACTATACGAGGTACCAGCAGATAGCCTGCACCTTTTGATCTAAGTAGGCCTGGTGGATCATAGAGGAGCAGAAGCTCACTCAGGTACTGTGGTGCGAGGCCATTCAGTGCTTTAAAGGTCAATAGTAGTACTTTATAATCAATACGAAATTTGATTGGGAGCCAATGCAGTGTGGATAAGACAGGGGTGATGTGGTCATATTTTCTAGTTCTAGTAAGGACTCTTGCTGCTGCATTTTGAACTAACTGGAGCTTGTTTATGCACTTATTGGAACATCCAGACAGTAAGGCATTACAATAATCCAGCCTGGAGAACGAAAGCATGAACTAGTTTTTCCACGTCATGTAGTAACATTAAATTTCTTATCTTTGCAATATTTCTGAGATGAAAGAAAGCTATCCGGGTAATGTTATTAGTGTGAGTTTCGAATGAAAGACTGGGGTCAATAATCACTCCGAGGTCTTTTACTGCTGCACGTGAAGAAACAGAAAGGCCATCCAGAGTTACTATGTAATCAGAAAACTTACTTCTAGCTGCATGTGGTCCTAGTACAAGTACTTCAGTCTTGTCAGAGTTAAGCAGAAGGAAATTAATAAGCATCCACTGTCTAATGTCCTTTACACATTCCTCAATTCTATAAAGCTGGTGTCTCTCATCAGGTTTTGCAGAAACATACAACTGTGTGTCATCAGCATAACAGTGGAAACTAATACAATGTTTACAAATAATATCACCCAGAGGTGATTGACTTTGTTGTCATTTCATCGGATCTCCGGCCCGATGTCTTGGACACTCAGGTGAAGAGAGAGGCTGAGCTGTCAACTGATCACCACCTGGTGGTGAGTTGGATCCGCTGGCGGAGGAGGAAGCCGGACAGACCTGACAGGCCCAAACGTATGGTGAGGGTCTGCTGGGAACATCTGGCCGAGCACTCTGTCGGGGAGGTCTTTAACTCCCACCTCCGGGAGAGCTTTTCCCAGCTTCCGAGGGAGGCGGGGGACATTGAGTCTGAGTGGACCATGTTCTCTACCTCCATTGTAGACGCGGCTGTTCGGAGCTGTGGCCACAAGGTCTCCAGTGCCTGTCATGGCGGCAATCCCCGAACCCGGTGGTGGACACCGAAAGTAAGGGATGCCATCAAGCTGAAGAAGGAGTCCTATCGGGCCATGTTGGCCTCCGGGACTCCTGAGGCAGCTGATGGGTATCGGCAGACCAGGCGTGCCACAGCTCGGGCAGTTGCAGAGGCAAAAACTCGGAACTGGGAGGAGTTCGGTGAGGCCATGGAGGAGGACTATCGGTCAGCCTCGAAGAAATTCTGGCAAACTGTCCGGCGCCTCAGGAGGGGGAAGCAGTACTCTGCCAACACTGTTTACAGTGCGGGTGGGGAGCTGTTGACCTCGACTGGGGACATTTTCGGGTGGTGGAAGGAATACTTCGAGGATCTCCTCAATTCCACAGTCATGTCTTCCATTGAGGAAGTGGAGGCTGATGACTCAGGGGCAGACTCGTCCATTACCCAAGCCGAAGTCACTGTTAGCAAGTTAGCAAGCTCCTCGGTGGCAGGGCACTGGGGGTAGATGAGATCCGCCCCGAGTATCTCAAGTATGTTGTGTATATCAAGGATGTTGTGGGGCTGTCTTGGCTGACACGCCTCTGCAACATCGCGTGGCAGTTGGGGACAGTGCCTCTGGAGTGGCAGACTGGGGTGGTGGTCCCTCTTTTTAAGAAAGGGGACCGGAGAGTGTGCTCCAATTATAGGGGAATCACACTTGGCCTCCCAGGGAAGGTTTACTCCAGGGTACTGGAGAGGAGAATTCGGCCGATAGTCGAACCTCGGATCCAGGAGGAACAATGTGGTTTTCGTCCTGGTCACGGAACACTGGACCAGCTCTATACCCTTCATAGGGTGCTCGAGGGTTCATGGGAGTTTGCCCAACCAGTCCACATGTGCTTTGTGGAGCTGGAGAAGGCATTCGACCGTGTCCCTCATGGTATTCTGTGGGGTGTGCTTCGGGAGTATGGGGTTCGGGGCCCTTTGCTAAGGGCTGTCCGGTCCCTGTACGAATGGAGCAGGAGTCTGGTTCACATTGCCGGCAGTAAGTCAGACCTGTTCCCAGTGCATGTTGGACTCTGGCAGGGCTGCCCTTTGTCACCGGTTCTGTTCATAATTTTTATGGACAGAATTTCTAGGCGCAGCCAGGGGCCAGAAGGAATCCTGTTTGGGAACCACAGGACTTCATCTCTGCTTTTTGCAGATGATGTTGTCCTGTTGGCTTCTGCAAACCAGGACCTTCAGCATGCACTGGGGCGGTTTGCAGTCGAGTGTGAAGCGGCTGGGATGAGAAACAGCACCTCCAAGTCCGAGGCCATGGTTCCCAACTGGAAAAGGGTGGCTTGCCCTCTCCAGTGTAGGGACAGTCACAGTCCCTTTTAGAACTACAAATCCCATCAACCAACTTCCGCGATGACCTACGTCACGCCTGGGCGGGATTACCTACGTCACATCCTCCCTGAGTCCATAAGTGACTCAGCCACACTTCCGTTTGGTCTCTCTCGTCGGTGGATTGCCTCGTCTACAGACACAAAGAGACCTGCTCATCAGAACATCCAAAATAAAGACGTCTTTCTTGCAAGCAAAAGAAATTCAGCTCGCTTTCGTGTTTTCCGCTGGCCACGGTAAAATTATCACTTAAGTGCGCCGTTTCACTCATTTTGAGTTACAACCGGTTTTTATTTGTTCATTATAAGTAACGTTACGATTGCAGCCCAAAGCAGTTAATCAAAAGTTGGAAGCGGCCGGATTCCTTCTGACTTAATCGCTGTGCACATTGTTTGATCAGAGACTTTTCCTCACGAACGACAAAGTTCGGACCAAGAAATCCTCTGCGCTTTTCACGGAAGCGACCCACGAGTTTCTGTGAACTCCAGCCTCTTCAGGACATCTCTGCATTCTTGCATAGAAGCAAGATACTGGAAGTAAGACTGGCATTTTGGGCAAATTAGTCTTAGGAATTAGCTTTATGAAGTAGTGTGAATTTAAACTCAGGAACAGTTTAATTGTGCACATTGTAGACACTCAGAGTGTTAAGTTGATCATTGTTGTTCTATTTTTGTTCTCTCAGTTGTTTTCAATAGATAGGTGTTGCATGCTCTTTCTCTATCCTTTCTAACACCTTTAATTTCATTATTACACATATTTTGACCTCATCAAGATTACAGTGGATTTAGTAATGTTATAAGCTAGTGGAATTAGTAATCAGGGCTAATCCCTTTGTCCTTAGACCATGAGGTGATCCCCTTTGTCCTTAGACCACGAGGCGATTGTCACCTCCCCCCAACACATACCTCAGATAAGATTCCAATCACTCTCACGCACACACACACACACACACACACACACACACACACACACACACACACACACACACACACATAATACCTCACTATTTTTGCAGCTGACTTATTGAATGTATTTTAAACTGCTATTACCCATTTTTATCATTGTTATAATAAATTCAATTAATTTCTAAACTGTGTCTGTGTTGCTACTATATACTGGAAGTCACACAATCTCAAAGAACTCCAAATTGCCTTCAGTGTGCTATTGGCTGTAGTGTTTATGTACTACAGTAAGTAATACATTATTGCTGCATCAGTAGTGGTCATAATAATTTGGAATATACCATAATCTAGCTGTTTGGTAATTTATTATTAAACACCAAAATTAATGGTATTATCAATGAGACTGATTCAATGAGACTGATTCAATGAGACTGATCACTTAAGACCAATAGCACCCACATATTTATTGGTGCCCCGTGTGAGGAGATTGGTTTGTTGACTTCTTGAATATTGTTGCAGCAACAGATAAATTATCAGTTGATTAAGCAACTGCCAAGGTATATCCCCAGGTGTGTTAAATGGTTAACAGTAGCGTGATATGGTTATCACAAAACACTAATAACCTATCAATAACTTAGGATAAGAGATAGCATTTCCAAACAAAAACAAACTTTATCAATTGATTAATTAATTACATAGTTAAAATTAATTAATTAATTAATTAATTAATTAATTAATTTATTTATTTATTTATTTATTGAGTAATTAATTACCTAATATCCAACCTAAGTAAAATAGCATCCCCTCGTGTCTCAGAGGCTGAAGACAACGCTCAAGACGTGTCTCTCTTTGATGTCATCGCAGACCTCATTCACTGCTCTGCCTCCAAAAAAGCAAACATTAGGAGCATGAGTAAGGGTAAATGCCAAAATAACATAGATAACTCAATAAAACATATGAGAGATCCAAAGAGAACAACTATCCAAGAGGTACTAGGTAGGCTATTCCTGTTACACTTCCAAGATACTGATCTAGAAATTAGATATCTCCGCGGAGAGGTTAAAAGGCTGACCACCAGCAATGCCGAGCTGGTAGCCGATGTCAATGATTTATATAGGGAGCATGGGCTCTTGAAGAACTCCCTTGACGATTGCGCCGAAAGGCTAGAGAAAGCCGAAAAGGCTGCCAAGAGGGCTGCCAAGGAGCAGACCCCCCAAGAAGGGCGCGAGGGGTGTGAAAGACCCCCAGCAATGCGCCGAAGCTCAGAGCGGGAAGAGGCATCCAAACCGGACACCGTGGATTACTTGGTCGAGAACCAGACATCCCGCCAAACTCCATCAACTCGTTACATGACTCCTTCGTCGTTTAGCCAAGGTGGAGCCATACTGCACTCATCCCAAGCCCAGAACCATAGCACACCCAGGTCAGTGCGCTACAGTATCCCTGATCCATCTTCGGATGAATCAGACTATGCATCTAGTGCGAAACAGGAGCGATACCAGAGTAGCTCAGATAGTGAGTACTCAGGAGAGCCAAGGAGGCCGCACAAGGACGTGCACCAAGCCTTCCACATACGGCAAATTGACCTACTTGCCAAAGGTGTTGAACAATTCGATCCTGATAATAACAGAACAAATGTAAATGATTATTTGCGAGAAATTGACCGATGCCTGATGGACCTGCCGAAAGCCACAACATGAGAGAAACTTAAGCTGATCTGGAAGACCTCCAGTAGCAGCGTTCGTGCCTTTTTAGAGATGCTACCCCCAGACGTTCACGATAGCTATTCGAAACTTCACAATTACATGAGGGAAGAATATGCGCCGTACATGGATGAAACCTCCGCGACATTGTGTGCATTACAAATCAAACAAAAACAGTCTGAGGCACCTTGTAAGTATTATAGACGGCTACGTACTGCCTATTTCCAGGGTAGTAACGCACCAGGCTTGGAAGAAGATAGAGGCTTTAAATCCCTCTTCTTACATAGCCTCCACCCAAGGGTGCAGACTCAAGTCACACTGACATGTTGACAAGGTTTCCACTCGATGAGGGAAATTAGGCAGCTAGCCCAAATGACCTGGGAGACCATTGTCAAAACCACAGACAGAAACGATGATGAACCCAGGGTCCTTAGTCTCCAGGGTGCAGACAGGCCCCCGCTAGCCTTAGAAGGAGGTGAAGCTCCAAAAGGGGGACCCACCTGGAGAAATCCCGGTCCGAACCGCCCCTTGCCGAGCCATCACCAGGGTGAGTGGAAGAATCGGCAAGGTAAGGCCAGGAGGGACCGAGGGCAAGGCCACAGTGACCATGGTAACCGTTCACCATATGAAAAGGGTCATAAGGAACAAGGCGGTTGGCAGCAAGATCGTCATCCCCGCTCTGGCCAGAGATGGCAGGAGCTCTACACGTAGGGGTAGAGGTGACCGACACAGTGACTCAGACCAACCTGGTGAGTTCTGCTCAGAGCTGGATTCCTTGAAAGCCCAGTTGGCTGAGATTAAAGAACTGTTGCAGGAGAGGTCAGACCCCTCAACAGATAAAATAAAAGAGCCCAAGAAAGATGACAAAGGCTACCTGCTGGCATGACTAGGCCAGGAACCACGAGTATGTCTCATGAAATGGGGAGGAGATCCCTGTGAAACAGCAGGCGATGGTCAGGATGTAGGGCCCCCCCTGGTGGTGAAGGCAAACACACAAAACGCACCTCTCATGTGCGCTAAAGTCTTCACCACCATCTCTCAGACACGGCTCTCACAAGGTGACCCAATCCCAACCAAGCCCTGCAACATAAACTTAGTCAGCTCCATGCAAAACAAAGCCCCAGTAACACAAATGGCATGGTTGGAACTCACATTCCAAGGCATGTCAATCATACATCCCACTTACATCTGCTCTGTGGGTATGGAAAAACTACTGATTGGCCAAGACCTACTCGACAGGTTGGCGCCACTCATTGATTGTCGTCGCAGTCAATTGTGGGCCCAAATCACGACTCCACAGCTGTTGGATCCCACAAAACATGCACAAGCCCGTTGCGATGGGATTAGTGCAGACACCGACCAACCAAGCGCCACGGGAGACCAAATTTCTGATGAACTTCAGTTCATGTCTTTGTACACCGAGTCTGGTGTCAAAACACCCGACATCGCGATTCCCCCTAGTGGCCACAATTCTTTGGAAAACCATGCCTCTTTCCTTTGTTCCTTGAGTAACTCAACCTCAGCTATGTACTGCCCTACCCTATCAGGTGAAGTGCGAGTTAATGGGACCATGGTCCTCAATGTGGCTATGACACTTTGGTCTGAGAAATCAGCCATCAGCCAGACTTTGTTTGACACGCTGTGTCAAAGCCATTCCTGCCCTGTATTCGTGCAGAAAAGCCTCCCTCTATCCATCGACTCAGACAAAGGCACCCATTTCACTGCTGGTGTAATGGCTGAGCTGTGGAACATGTTCGGCGTTGAGGCGAAATTCCATATCACGTACCACCCTCAATCCTCTGGTCAGGTTGAACGAGCCAATCAAACCATTGTGAGCATGCTGCGGAAGTATGTCATCCACCATGTAAAGATTGGGATGTGAAACTTCCCTTGGTGCTAATGGCCATTAGGTCCACCCCTCATCACACCACTGGAGTCACACCCTTTGAGATGATGACTGGGCGGGACATGGTTCCCCCATTGCATCTCCTGTACAGACCAGAGGACATGAGCATCGCAACTGCATACACGGCACATCAATATGTCGCCGACCTACAACGCCACCTACAGTCAACCTTTGCATGTGCCCAAACGAATCTCGAAATGAGCGTAAAAGGACAAAAGGCCTACTACGACCGAATCTCAAAGAAGTTCCTACCGTACTGGTCGGGACTGATCGTGGGAAAACTGTCCCCCATCGCGTATCGCATTAGGACATCCAGGCCTAATCAAACGCCCTCATATCGATGGGTCCATAACAATCAAATCAAGCCTTTTGAACAGTCCTCACTCCAAAAGGGGGGTGGACGACAGTTAGGCCCATCCTGTCCACCTAGCTTGTACGCCTCACTCACCCATAAGCATACACTAACATTCCCAGTCATATTTACCAACCCAATAAAGTCGCTCTAATCCATAACACTGTGCATGCCGTCGACAAGTTGGCCAAAATAATCAAGAACGAGATCAAATATGTCCGGGTAGTAAGGGATTTGATGCAAGACCTGCTTAGAGAAATTAGCAGCTCAATCAGTACCCTGAGTAGTGGTAAAATCCCACCGTATCTGATACCCCTTAGCATGGTAGATAATATACTAAAATCCGCTACTACTACTAATGTGTATTCATCGCAAATACACCTGGCCTATAGTCTTGGCAGTGCTATTCCCATTTTTGTGAATCCACAAGACTTAGGGATAGGATTCATGCTGAACCTACCCATTATTGAGAAAAACAACACATATAGACTCAAGTCTGTCCTCAATGTGGGTTTCTGGAAAAACAATGTCCGTACACGCATATAGACACCACCCATGGTAGCATTCCATGATGACAACCCCTCTGTCTACTTTATTCCCAACCTAGAGATGTGCACCTCCACTAAAGACATCCACTGGGTCTGCCCAAGCAACCCATTCATTAGAGACACTACAGATCGCCTGTGCGGTTTGAGGGCAAAAGCGCCTGAACAAAAGTATGTAGGTCAAATGTCCACAAAGGACGAGGATATGGAAACTAGAGTAGAGAGAGCTGGTAATTGGTGGGTTGTTAACACTCCAAAAACTGAAGTCTTGATGTCATACGATCAGCACGACACAGCCACCAGAATGAAAATCCCAAACCAAACGGTGTTCCTTAGTGTACCACAGGGAGCCACCATTCACGTAGGTGATATCACCCTACACCATCTTAGTACTGACAGGTACGATTCTGAGATTGAAATGATAGATGCATTTCAAGGTTATGATCTTGAGATCAATAACACCCTCCAACAGCAACTACTGGTTGAAGGGACCAAAACGGTGAAATTTAGTTTAGGCCAGACTGGAATTTCGACTATGGTCTCCCACAACCAGATCAGAGAGTCATCTGATCTAGGATCTACCATAAGTCTGATTGCTTTGGGACTTCTTCTCAGTGGCTGGATCTTAACCGCTGGCATCGCATACATCTCATCTCATTATCTCTAGCCGCTTTATCCTTCTACAGGGTTGCAGGCAAGCTGGAGCCCATCCCAGCTGACTACGGGCGAAAGGCGGGGTACACCCTGGACAAGTCGCCAGGTCATCACAGGGCTGACACATAGACACAGACAACCATTCACACCTACGGTCAATTTAGAGTCACCCGTTAACCTAACCTGCATGTCTTTGGACTGTGGGGGAAACCAGAGCACCCGGAGGAAACCCACGCGGACACGGGGAGAACATGCAAACTCCACACAGAAAGGCCCTCGCCGGCCCCGGGGCTCGAACCCAGGACCTTCTTGCTGTGAGGCGACAGCGCTAACCACTACACCACCGTGCCGCCGCATCACATACATGCTACACAAATACATAACAACACTACATGCCAAGCTGGATAAGATGGTCTGCATCCCTGACAGCTTTAGCTGCAGTAGTGCACGCTTTCTGGCCAGACCACCAGCTGGTATTACCTTTCCAGAAGATTAGGCTTACTAACCCAAGCACTAATACTTCTTTTCTTTCCCTCATTCCTTCTCTTTTCTTGTTTTTATGCATAGGAAATGAAGTATATATGTAGTGTTTAATGTTTAATGTTTTTTTTAATAGATGTGATTCAGACCTAGTTAGATAGAGTGATTACAGTGGGGCAAAAAAGTATTTAGTCAGTCACCAGTTGTGCAAGTTCTCCCACTTAAAAAGATGAGAGAGGCCTGTAATTTTCATCATAGGTATACCTCAACTATGAGAGACAAAATGAGAAAAAAAATCCAGAAAATCACATTGTCTGATTTTTAAAGAATTTATTTGCAAATTATGGTGGAAAATAAGTATTTGGTCAATAACAAAAGTTCATCTCAATACTTTGTTATATACCCTTTGTTAGAAATGACAGAGGTTAAACGTTTTCTGTAAGTCTTCAAAAGGTTTTCCCACACTGTTGCTGGTATTTTGGCCCATTCCTCCATGCAGATCTCTTCTAGAGCAGTGATGTTTTGGGGCTGTCACTTGGCAACACAGACTTTCAACTCCCTCCAAAGATTTTCTATGGGGTTGAGATCTGGAGACTGGCTAGGCCACTCCAGGACCTTGAAATGCTTCTTACGAAGCCACTCCTTCGTTGCCCGGGCGGTGTGTTTGGGATCATTGTCATGCTGAAAGACCCAGCTACGTTTCATCTTCGATGCCCTTGCTGAAGGAAGGAGGTTTTCACTCAAAATCTCACGATACATGGCCCCATTCATTCTTTCCTTTACACGGATCAGTCGTCCTGGTCCCTTTGCAGAAAAACAGCCCCAAAGCATGATGTTTCCACCCCCATGCTTCACAGTAGGTATGATGTTCTTTGGATGCAACTCAGCATTCTTTCTCCTCCAAACACGACAAGTTGAGTTTTTACCAAAAAGTTCTATTTTGGTTTCATCTGACCATATGACATTCTCCCAATCCTCTTCTGGATCATCCAAATGCTCTCTAGCAAACTTCAGATGGGCCTGGACATGTACTGGCTTAAGCAGGGGGACACGTCTGGCACTGCAGGATTTGAGTCCCTGGCGGCGTAGTGTGTTACTGATGGTAGCCTTTGTTACTTTGGTCCCAGCTCTCTGCAGGTCATTCACTAGGTCCCCCCGTGTGGTTCTGGGATTTTTGCTCACGGTTCTTGTGATCATTTTGACCCCATGGGGTGAGATCTTGCATGGAGCCCCAGATCGAGGGAGATTATCAGTGGTCTTGTATGTCTTCTATTTTCTAATAATTGCTCCCACAGTCGATTTCTTCACACCAAGCTGCTTACCTATTGCAGATTCAGTCTTCCCAGCCTGGTGCAGGTCTACAATTTTGTTTCTGGTGTCCTTTGACAGCTCTTTGGTCTTGGCCATAGTGGAGTTTGGAGTGTGACTGTTTGAGGTTGTGGACAGGTATCTTTTATACTGATAACAAGTTCAAACAGGTGCCATTAATACAGGTAACGAGTGGAGGACAGAGGAGCCTCTTAATAAAGTTGTTACAGGTCTGTGAGAGCCAGAAATCTTGCTTGTTTGTAGGCGACCAAATACTTATTTTACCGAGGAATTTACCAATTAATTCATTAAAAATCCTACAATGTGATTTCCTGGATTCTTTCCCCCCATTCTGTCTCTCATAGTTGAAGTGTACCTATGATGAAAATTACAGGCCTCTCTCATCTTTTTAAGTGGGAGAACTTGCACAATTGGTGGCTGACTAAATACTTTTTTGCCCCACTGTCTATGCCCAAATGCCTACAGCCTGATTATACAGTGGTGCTTGAAAGTTTGTGAACTCTTTAGAATTTTCTATATTTCTGCATAAATATGACCTAAAACATCATCAGATTTTCACGCAAGTCCTAAAAGTAGATAAAGAGAACCCAGTTAAACAAATGAGACAAAAATTTTTGGTCATTTATTTATTGAGGAAAATGATCTAATATTACATATCTGTGAGTGGCAAAAGTATGTGAACCTTTGCTTTCAGTATCTGGTGTGACCCCCTTGTGCAGCAGTAACTGCAACTAAATGTTTGCGGTAACTGTTGATCAGTCCTGCACACCGGCTTTGAGGAATTTTAGCCCGTTCCTCCATACAGAACAGCTTCAGCTCTGGGATGTTGGTGGGTTTCCTCACATGAACTGCTCGCTTCAGGTCCTTCCACAACATTTCCATTGGATTAAGGTCAGGACTTTGACTTGGCCATTCCAAAACATTCATTTTATACTTCTTTAACCATTCTTTGGTAGAACGACTTGTGTGCTTGAGGTCATTGTCTTGCTGCATGACCCACCTTCTCTTGAGATTCAGTTCATGGACAGATGTCCTGACATTTTCCTTTAGAATTCACTGGTATAATTCAGAATTCATTATTCCATCAATGATGGCAAGCTGTTCTGGCCCAGATGCAGCAAAACAGGCCCAAACCATGATACTACCACCACCATGTTTCACAGATGGGATAAGGTTCTTATGCTGGAATGCAGTGTTTTACTTTCTCCAAACATAACGCTTCTCATTTAAACCAAAAATTTCTATTTTGGTCTCATCCATCCACAGAACATTTTTCCAATAGCCTTCTGGCTTGTCCACATGATCTTTAGCAAACTGCAGACGAGCAGCAATATTCTTTTTGGAGAACAGTGGCTTTCTCCTTGCAACCCTGCCATGCACACCATTGTTGTCCAGTGTTCTCCTGATGGTGGACTCATGAACATTGGCTAATGTTAATGTGAGAGAGGCCTTCAGGTGCTTAGAAGTTACCCTGGGGTCCTTTGTGACCTTGCTGACTATTACACGCCTTGCTTTTGGAGTGATCTTTGTTGGTCGACCACTCCTGGGGAGGGGAACAATGGTCTTGAATTTCCTCCATTTGTACACAATCTGTCTGACTGTGGATTGGTGGAGTCCAAACTCGTTAGAGATGGTTTTGTAACCTTTTCCAGCCTGATGAGCATCAACAACGCTTTTTCTGAGGTCCTCAGAAATCTCCTTTGTTCGTGCCATGATGCACTTCCACAAACATGTGTTGTGAAGATCAGACTTTGATAGATCCCTGTTCTTTAAATAAAACATGGTGCCCACTCACACCTGATTGTCATCCCACTGATTGAAAACACCTGACTCTAATTTCACCTTCAAATTAACTGCTAATCCTAGAGGTTCACATACTTTTGCCACTCACAGATATGTAATATTGGAGCATTTTCCTCAAGATACGGAGCTCAGATATCAATGCGCTGCCGAAGCGCGCAGAAGGTGTTAGTACGCCTGTCATTATAGTGCGGACTTTCCATAGCACAGAAAATCGCTGCATTTCAATTTGTGCAACTGAACTTGTTTAATATCACTGGTCATATAAACCTATGTAAACAGGAAAAACGTGGAAGAGTTTGGTCGCATCTAACTACAGCCCCAAAAAATACCATTGGCCATACTGAGCCTAGCTACATTGCTAACAGGAGTGACAGTGCGTCTGACTGACTGGGAGGTCGCGCAAAGCTCGGACAGGTACGGAGCAGCTCGTCTCAATTCAGATAAGAGCACATTTCATTATGGAATTACGGTGGACTGTTCCTTTAAATAAATGTTTTTTATCTATATCATATTTATGCCTAATTTGTTCGAATGATAACATGTCATCTGAATTGGGCAAATACAAATCTTGAATTTTTTCTTGTCCCTTTGATGCCCACTTTCTAAATACAGCATCTGCTCTTCCTGGTATAAAACGCTGATTTCCCCAAATAGGAGTGTACTGAGATATTCGACTAGTTTCTTTAGTAAATTTTTGTACTTCAAACCATACTCTTATCATATTCTTGACAATCAGATTAGTGGTTTGTTTTATCAAGTTTAGCACTGTATCAGAGTAAAAATACAGGGGTAACGGCAAATACAAACATTCATCTTCCATTTCTTTCCATTGTGGAACATCCCTTGTTGCAAAATAAAATTTAATAGTCCTTAATTGTACTGCCCAATAATACCATGTATATTTGGACATTTTAAACCTCCATTACTATGTGGTAGGTGTAACAGGGATAGTTGAATTCTAGTTTTGTTGTTTTGCCAAATGAAACCAGAAAATAACTTATTAATTTCCTTTAAAAAACCATCAGGTGGAGACAACGGAATATTCTGAAATAGATACAGTATCTTAGGGAGTATGTTCATTTTTATAATGTTGATTCTACCAATCAAGGACAAGGGCAGGGATGTCCATCTATTAATTGACTCTGTTATTTCCTCAGTCAATGATTCATAATTGGATTTTACAATTGGAGCTAATATGGACCTAATTTTTATTCCCAAATATGTAAATTGATCTACCACTTTAAATTGGGAAGCTTTTCTAAGTGGATTTTCTTTCTCTCTCTCATCGAGTAATAAAATTGAGGACTTGGAGTTGTTAATTGTGTATCCTGAGATGCCACCAAATGTTTTTATTAATTCCAGCAACACAGGAATAGATCTACAGAGTTGTGAGACAAACAAAATAACGTCATCTGCATACAACGCTAATTTATGCTCTGTTTGACCAATTGTTATTCCAACTATTTCAGTATGTGCTCGTACAGCTATTGCTAAAGGCTCGATCGCTAAATGAATAACAGCGGAGACAGGGGACACCCTTGACGGCATCCTCTTTTAATTGTGATTGTCTCGTCTTGTCTCATCTTCTTCCGCTTTATCCGGGACCGGGTCGCGGAGGCAGCAGTCTAAGCAGGGAAGCCCAAACTTCCCTTTCCCCAGACACCTCGGCCAGCTCCTCGGGAAGAACACCGAGGCGTTCCCAGGCCAGCCGAGAGACATAGTCCCTCCAGCGTGTCCTAGGTCTTCCCCGGGGCCTCCTCCAGGGGGGACATGCCTGGAACACCTCCCCAGGGAGACGTCCAGGAGGCATCCGAAAAAGATGCCCGAGCCACCTCAGCTGATTCCTCTCGATGTGGAGGAGCAGCGGCTCTACTCCGAGCTCCTCCCGAGTGACTGTGCTTCTCACCCTATCTCTAAGGGAGCGCCCAGCCACCCTGCGAAGGAAACTCATTTCGGCCGCTTGTATCCGCGATCTTGTTCTTTCGGTCATTACCCAAAGCTCATGACCATAGGTGAGAGTCGGAACGTAGATCGACTGGTAAATTGAGAGCTTCGCCTTTTGGCTCAGCTCCTTCTTCACCACGACGGACCGGTAAAGCGACCCCATCACTGTGGAGGCTGCACCGATCCGCCTGTCGATCTCGCGCTCCATCCTTCCCTCACTCGTGAACAAGATCCCGAGATACTTAAACTCCTCCACTTGAGGCTTAATTGTGATTGGTTCTGATATATTTTTATTTGTTAATATTTCTGCTGGGCGGCACGGTGGTGTAGTGGTTAGCGCTGTCGCCTCACAGCAAGAAGGTCCTGGGTTCGAGCCCCGGGGCCGGCGAGGGCCTTTCTGTGCGGAGTTTGCATGTTCTCCCCGTGTCCGCGTGGGTTTCCTCCGGGTGCTCCGGTTTCCCCCACAGTCCAAAGACATGCAGGTTAGGTTAACTGGTGACTCTAAATTGACCGTAGGTGTGAATGTGAGTGTGAATGGTTGTCTGTGTCTATGTGTCAGCCCTGTGATGACCTGGCGACTTGTCCAGGGTGTACCCCGCCTTTCGCCCGTAGTCAGCTGGGATAGGCTCCAGCTTGCCTGCGACCCTGTAGAAGGATAAAGCGGCTAGAGATAATGAGAATGAATGAGATATTTCTGCTGTAGGGGCGGCACGGTGGTGTAGTGGTTAGCGCTGTCACCTCACAGCAAGAAGGTCCTGGGTTTGAGCCCCGTGGCTGGCGAGGGCCTTTCTGTGCGGAGTTTGCATGTTCTCCCCGTGTCCGCGTGGGTTTCCTCCGGGTGCTCCGGTTTCCCCCACAGTCCAAAGACATGCAGGTTAGGTTAACTGGTGACTCTAAATTGACCGTAGGTGTGAATGTGAGTGTGAATGGTTGTCTGTGTCTATGTGTCAGCCCTGTGATGACCTGGCGACTTGTCCAGGGTGTACCCCGCCTTTCGCCCATAGTCAGCTGGGATAGGCTCCAGCTTGCCTGCGACCCTGTAGAAGGATAAAGCGGCTAGAGATAATGAGATGAGATGAGATGAGATTTCTGCTGTAGGGTTTACATACAACAACTGAACCCATTTTAGAAATGTATTGCCACATCCAAATCTTTCCAAGATATTAAAGAGATAAGGCCACTCCACCTTATCAAAAGCTTTCTCAGCGTCGAAAGATAGGAGGGCCTTATCAGAGGGGTCCTCAATCCTTGAATAACATTACGGACTCTTCTGACGTTATGGAATCCTTGGCGTCCTTGAATGAACCCATTTTATGTATTATACTCAGTAATGTTTCTTGAAGCTGTCTTGATAAAATTTTGCACAAAATTTTGAGGTCAGAATTTAATAAGCTTATTGGTCTCATATTTTCACATCTGTTGTTGGGCTTCCTTGGGTTTGGCAATAATATTATTACCACACCGGTCATTGATTTTGGTAGACTGCCACTTTGGAATGCTTCCAAAAACACTTCTAGTAATGGCTTCAGTAATTTGGACTTGAATTTTTTATACAGATCAATTGGTAATCCATCTGGGCCAGCTGTTTTTCCTGCTTTCATACCATCAATAGCTATGCCTATTTCCTCTTCTTTTAGGTCTGCTTCTAGTTCTTCTACAAGTTCAATAGAAATAGTTGGACATTTCAATTTATCCAAGAATGAATTTTGGGACTGCGGGTCATATTCTACTTGAGATTCATATAAATTTTCATAATATTTTCTAAATTCCTTATTTATTTCAATAGGGTCGACTATTGTATCCTCATTATTATTTTTAATTGAAGCAGCAGTTTTCCTTGTTTCTAACTGTTTTATTTGCCAGGCCAACAGTTTAACGGGCTTTTCCCCTTGTTCATAAAATGTTTGATTAAGCCTGAGCATATCTGAGGCTGCCCTATCTGCAGATAATTTATTATACTCTGCTCTTGAGAGCAGTAATTATTTTTCTACAGCAGGGGTTCTATTCTTAAAGACCTGTTCTTGGAGAGTTTGTATTTTAGATTCTAACTGCTGTCTCTTTTGCCGCAATTCTCTAGTTTTGGATGAGGTATAACTAATTATGTGTCCTCTTAAAAAGGCTTTGAAAGCATCCCACTTAATACCTGCTGTTGTTTCATTTGTGTTATCCTTAAAATAATTATCTATCTCATTCCCGACATACTTAATAAAGTTTTCATCTAGTAGCCATTTCATATTTAGGCTCCATCTAGGTGGATCTTTTACCAGCTTCTTATCCACATAGATCAGACAACATGGACCATGATCTGATATTAGTATGCTACTGTAGTATGTTCCCTATGTGTGGGTGGAGCACAGAGGACAGCAGGACAGAGATCAGGTTCACAACTCGGCTTTATTGCCACACTTTTCAGTCTAACAATATGCAGTTACTTAACACAGACACACACACAACCGGCATCTGGTTTAGGGATGAGCTCCTTCCGCTCTCGCTCTCCCTCCTGATATAGGGCGCGGTCACTGGGAAGACACACAAACACAGGTTAATTGCTCTCAGGTGTAGTGATTCTGCCACTTACCTTCCCTGACTCCGCCCTCCTGTCACAGACCGGTGCTTGACCAAGCCCCCGCTGCCACAGCTACTGTAATAACAGTCCTGTATTCTAGAAGCCAGTGTTGCAGATACCAAAAAATAGTCTATACGTGAGTATGTCTTAAATGTACTCGAGTAGCAGGAGTAAGCAATATCATTGGGTTTAAAGTATCTCCATATGTCCAACAGATTCAACCCTTTAATAAGATGATTAATAATTACTCTACTTCTCTTATGAGTTTGGTCGACACCTGTGGATCTGTTCTTTATTGGGTCCAGTGTGCAGTTCCAGTCCCCTGCTATTATGTAATCTCCTGGGAGAGATGCCAGCATGAGAAGTAGATTTGTAAAAAAGTTGGGTTCATCAGCATTTGGCCCATAAATATTTACTAGATTCAAGTTTACTGAGAGCAAAGATCCCTGGATAATCAAATATCTTCCATATTTATCTTTAATTATATCAGAGACTTGAAAGGGTATTGATTTGTGAATGAGAGTCATAACTCCTCTAGCTTGTGATGTGAATGACGCTGTCAGGGACCAAACAGGAGAGGAGATCAAATGCGCTCAAACCACAGTTTATTAATAACAGGGGAAAAGGGAGTTGGGAGAATGTGTGTGGGTGAAGTCCAGTGGCAGGAGAACTGAGAGGCAGGGATGGCTGGTGGTGACATCTGAGGTCTCCCATCCTAATACTGACTGGACCCAACCCTGCTTAGCTTCTGAGAGCTGACAGGATCAGGCATAGTCAGAGAGGTGTGGCTGTAGGCTGACAGTACTTGGGTTTCAGGCAGTCTCCCAGCAATCAGTACCACAGCAGGCAGGAGTTAGAGAGCAGGACCAGGCAGATGGAGAGGCAGGCAAGCAGCAGGGCTAAGCGAGCTGGAGATCAGGTGAAGGTACAGGAGAGGCAGGCAAGAGGCAGAGTCGACAGAATGGAAGGCAGATCAGGTTACTGGGGCTGGAGAGCAGACAGAGTCAGACGGAACAGGAATTATCCTGTTCCGTCTGACTCTCTGATCAGGAGTCAGAGTAGTTGGAACACAGAGCAGGTTATCAGGCTGAGAGTTGCAGATGATCTGACACAGAAGCTTGGGAGGACTGCAGCTTAAATACACACAGGGGGGAAGCAGGTGATCGGCAACAGCCAATGACAGTCACTGAAAGATAATAAGAGGAAGTGAGTGCGGGCGTGGCCGGTGATGCTGAGTGGAGATGTTACCTGAAGAGAGAAGCCCACAGGTAGGACCATGACAGAACCCCCCCCCCCTCAAGGGACGGCTCCAGAAGTCCCTAGCCACAGATCCACAAAGACGGGTGGGAGGAGGGGGAATACCGGTGGAGGGCCTGTCTGGGGTTGAGTCGTTTGGCGGTGTGGATGTATTCTAGATTCTTATGGTCTGTCCAGACCAGGAATGGGACTACGCTCCCCTCCAGCCAGTGGCGCCATTCCTCCAGGGCGAGCTTGACCACCAGCAGTTCCCGATTGCCTACGTCGTAATTGCGTTCAGCCGGCGATAGCCAGCGGGAGAAGAATGCACAGGGGTGGAGCTTGTTGTCATCCGCAGACCTCTGTGAGAGCACTGCCCCGACTCCCACATCCGAGGCGTCCACCTCAACGATGAATTGCCGCTCCTCATCAGGCAGCCAGAGGACAGGAGCAGTGGTGAACCAAGCCTTGAGGGTGGCAAAAGCTTCGTTGGCGGCCGGAGTCCAGGTGAAGGGCTGTTTGGTGCTGGTGAAGGTGGTGAGGGGTGACACAATGGTGCTGTAATTATGAATGAATTTCCTGTAGAAATTTGCGAAGCCCAGGAACTGCTGAAGCTGCTTCCTGCTCTCTGGTACTGGCCATGAAGTAACTGCAGAGACTTTGGCAGGGTCCATCTGGATGCTCCCTTCTGCCACGATGTACCCCAGGAACCCCACAGACTTGGCATGAAACTCACACTTCTCCGCCTTGACGAAGAGGGAGTTTTCCAGGAGACGACGGAGCACTTGCTGGACGTGCTGGGTGTGTTCGGACAGGGTTTTAGAGAAGATCAGGATGTCGTCGAGGTAAACAAACATGAACTTGTTCAACATATCTCGCAGGACATCATTCACCAGAGCCTGGAATACCACTGGCGTGTTGGTAAGGCCAAACGGCATCACCCGATATTCATAGTGACCGGTGGGGGTGTTGAACGCGGTCTTCCACTCGTCTCCCTCCCTTATCCGAACCAGGTGGTAGGCATTCCGGAGATCGAGTTTGGTGAAGACCGTGGCTCCCTGGAGCAGCTTGAAGGCGGAGGTAAGCAGTGGGAGAGGGTATCGGTTCTTGATGGTGATGTCGTTGAGACCCCTGTAATCGATGCAGGGGCGCAGGGATCCATCCTTCTTTTCCACGAAGAAGAACCCAGCGCCGGCGGGAGAAGAGGATGGACGGATAAGGCCGGCAGCCAGAGAGTCACTGATGTAGGCCTCCATCACCTTCCTTTCCGGGGCGGACAGAGAGTAGAGACGACCCTTGGGTGGTGCAGTGCCTGGGAGGAGATCAATGGCACAGTCGTAGGGCCAGTGAGGAGGCAAGGAAGTGGCCTTGGTTTTACTGAATACCTCCTGAAGGCTGTGATAACACACTGGGACATTAGTGAGGTCGGGGGCAGAGCTGGCAGGTGGAGTACGGGTGTTTAGGATGGCGGCTCGTAAGCAGGTCCGGTGGCAGTCCGTGCCCCATTCTCTTATCTCTCCAGTGGCCCAGTCGAGGTGAGGACTGTGCTGGTGGAGCTATGGATAGCCCAGGATGAGAGGTTGGCCGGGGGAACGGAGCAGGTGAAATTGGATGGTTTCATGGTGGTTGCCTGACAGAGTCATCGGAACAGGGGCAGTGAGGCGGGTGACGGTGCCAAGGAGATGGCCATCCAGCGCCCTGGCTGGAACGGGAGAGGATAGGTGATGGCTTCGCAGACCCAACTGGCATGCAAGCTCAGTGTCCATGATGTTAGCCTCGGCGCCAGAGTCCACCAGGGTGGCCAGGGTGTGGGTGGAATCCAACAGACAAAGGCAGACTTGGAGCATAGGTTTCTGGCTGGTGGAGGATTGGATGGTCATTGAGCCCAGCCGGGCCCCTCCTATGTCCGGTGAGCTCGTCGCTTTTACTGGGCAAGAGGCAGCACGGTGACCGTCACCCCCACAGTACAGGCACAGATTGGAGGTGATCCGACGCTGGCGCTCTGCTGGGCTGAGGGAAGCACGGCCGATCTCCATGGGCTCTGACTGGTCTAGAAGGCTCGGCGGAGAAGCAGCAGGAGACGTAGAAGGGGCTGGGTTACTCCATGCGCTGGTGACTGGCTGATTCTGGCGGGCCCTCTCTCGTCGACGGGTCCGGACCCGGCGGTCAACCAGGGCAATGGCCTCATCGAGTGTCGATGGTTGTTCGTACAAGACCAAATTGTCCTTCATGTAGTTGGCCAGGCTGTGCAGAAAAGCGTCCACCAGTGCCTGCATGTTCCAATTGCTGCGCCGGGCCAAGGTCCGGAAATTGATCGAGTAGTCAGCCACTGTTTGTCCGCCTTGGCGAATACTCATCAGTCCTCTGGATGCCTCTACTGACGACGAGCCCAGGTCGAAGACCTTGGTCATCTCCGCTGCAAGCAGGGAGAAGGAGGCACATGCCGGTGTCCGGCGTTCATACTCTGCAGTCCCCCACAGGCGTGCGCAGCCAGTCAGACGAGTGATGACGAAGGCCACCTTCGCTGCCTCCGACGCGAAGGTTCTGGGCTGCAGGTCGAACAGCAACCGGCAGCTGGTCAGGAAAGCACGGACTTGGGAGGGATCACCGTCAAAATGCTCCGGACTGCCGACCTTGGGTTCCGGGGCATCGAGTGTAGCAGGAGCACCTTCCAGAGCTGGAACATCAGCAGCGGGTATGACGGGGGCTGATGCAACAAGGGGCTGCAGTGGTTGACTCAGAGGAGCAGGGGGTGCTAGGGTGGTGAGCAGCTGGAATGCTTGGTCCAGTCATTGTTGCTGTTGCCCAAGCTGGATCAGGGCTGTAATGTCAGCAGACATCCGATTGACCTCCCCTTCGGTGCGCTGCAGCCGGTCTAGGCCAGAGGGTTCGGGCGCTGACTCCATGTAGTGTTCAGATCGTTCTGTCAGGGACCAAACAGGAAATGAGATCAAATGCACTCAAACCACAGTTTATTAATAACAGGGGAAAAGGGAGTTGGGAGAATGTGTGTGGGTGAAGTCCAGTGGCAGGAGAACTGAGAGGCAGGGATGGCTGGTGGTGACATCTGAGGTCTCCCATCCAAGTACTGGCCAGACCTGACCTTGCTTAGCTTCTGAGATCTGATGGGATCAGGCATAGTCAGAGAGGTGTGGCTGTAGGCTGACAGTACTTGGGTTTCAGGCAGTCTCCCAGCAAGCAGTACCACAGCAGGCAGGAGTTAGAAAGCAGGACCAGGCAGATGGAGAGGCAGGCAAGCAGCAGGGCTAAGCGAGCTGGAGATCAGGCGAAGGTACAGGAGAGGCAGGCAAGAGGCAGAGTCGACAGAACGGAAGGCAGATCAGGTTACCGGGGCTGGAGAGCAGACAGAGTCAGACGGAACAGGATAATTTCAGGAGTCAGAGTAGTTGGAACACAGAGCAGGTTATCAGGCTGAGAGTTGCAGACGATCTGACACAGAAGCTTGGGAGGACTGCAGCTTAAATACACACAGGGGGGAAGCAGGTGATCGGCAACAGCCAATGACAGTCACTGAAAGATAATAAGAGGAAGTGAGTGCGGGCGTGGCCGGTGATGCTGAGTGGAGATGTTACCTGAAGAGAGAAGCCCACAGGTAGGACCATGACAGACGCTGCATAGATGTTTTCCTGCCATCTCCTACTTATCCTTATATTGTCTTCTTTTAAAGTGTGAGTCTCCTGTAAAAAGACGATTTTTGAATCCATGTCTCTTAGCTTATTCATTACTTGTTTGATTTTCTTAGTTTTTTGTAAACCTCTACAATTCCAGGATATACATTTAAGTTCTACCCTTTGAGACATTCAGAAAGTTACTCCACAATGGTCCCTTAGTAAAAGTAACATGACTGAGAAGTTCAACACATTTAACCATTAAAACATACACTGAACTTACTAAACCATGAGAAAAAATGAACCCCATTTCCTCAACTGAATGAGAAGCCCCCCCTTAGCTTATGCTGCTTCCAGCTACGCACTTATGGATAGATCCCTGGATCAATCCTATTGGCCTTCTTGTTATGAAATACACAAAAGAGAAAAAAAGGGAAATCATAAAACAATCAACCCTCCTTGTTCCTTGCTACAAACCTGCAAGAATAAACACACCTAGGTATGTATAGTGTATGTACAAGCTTCGTTAGTTACCAGGATGTAATACACTGACATCTCTTTTAGCCTTAACATGTAAATTAACGTTATTCAGAATTGAAATAAAATAGATGAATAAGAAAATAAGCCTGAGGGCAGTACTCAATAGAGTCGCACCATAAAATGAAAAAAAAAAATTGAGGGCAACTCTCTGTTGGAAAGAGATAAAAAATTATCTTAATGTACAGTCCCTCTTGCCGTGTGTGTGATCTTACATCTGCCATTATTTAACTCCCATTGTGCGCTCAGTAACTGTTCATTCATTCCTCCAGCTTCTTCTTTGATCTTGTTTACAAAGTCCTGCGCCTCCGTCTGTGTATTGAAGGTGTGTGTTTGCTCTCTGTAAGTCACCACCAGCTTAGCTGGGGGCATTATGCCATGTCTGAGTCCCAGGCTCCACAGCTGCTGTCGCACTGTGTCATATTTTTTCCGTTGTCTGTGCACTTCAGTTGCCAAGTCGTTGTAAAATCGGACGTGCTTGTTCTTGTAAAGGACATCTTTCTTCGACTTGGCTCCTTTCATCACAAGTATTTTCTGCTTGTAGTTCTGAAACTTCATTATTAAAGTTCTCGGTGGCTCTTCAGTGTCCCGTCTCGGTCCGACTCGGTGCGCACTTTCCAACACTATTGGGCTTTGCAGAGGGGCCAGATCTAGCGCCTCTGGTAGCCAGCTCTCCAGACATGAGCAGGGATCCGGGACCTCCACTCCCTCGGGCAGATTTACTAACCTCAGATTATTCAGCCGTGATCTCATTTCCATGTCGATAATTTTATCTTCCAGAGTTTTATTCCTTTTTTCCAGCGTCTGAACCATCTCTTTTAACTTAGTCTGCTCGTCCTCCACTGTGGACAGCCGTATCTCCGCTTCTGTTACTCTTTCAGTACAATCAACCAGTTCTTTCTTCGTTTCTTCAATTGCGGTCAGAATTCCATCCAATCTGGTCGAAAAGTCGGACCTTAGGTTGTTTATTGCCATCCGTATTTCTTCTTTAGCCCCACTGAGCTCACTTCCACATTGCAGCTGCTGTGTTGGAGTTAGCTTCTTTGCTAGCACTGCGCTCCATGCTTTGCGTCCCGAAGCTAATTAACTTCACCTGCGTTGTTGTTTTCCCTCTGTCCCTGCTCATTTTCCCAGTGTTTGGCATCACCTTGTCTTATTCAATGTTCGCCTGTACTCTTTCAAGGTCTAATTTGCAATTTACATCAGGATTTGTTCAAGTTCGTAGCGGAGCGGAGTTGGATGTGACTCTCTAGCTCACGGCCATAACCGGAAACCAACAGTAGGTCATTTACTACTTTAACCAGTGCTGTCTCTGTGCTATGATGAGGTCTAAATCCTGACCGATACATTATTCCTATGTAAATATAAGCATAACTGCTGTGCCACAGCTTTTTCAAGGATCTTGGAGATAAAGGGGAGGTTTGATATTGGCCGATAATTGGACAGCTGACTGGGATCAAGGTCAGGTTTTTTAATCAGAGGTTTGATAACTGCTAGTTTAAAGGATTTGGGTACATAGCCAATCGTAAGAGAATAATTTATTATTTTTAGAAGCGGTTCAATTACTTCAGGTATTATCTGTTTGAATAGACATGTAGGTAAGGGATCTAGTTGAGGCTAGATGCCAAGATTAATGAAAGTAATTCAGTTTCTTTGAGGGGAGTAAAACATTGTAATTGATGATCTGATACAGTTATATTGTTAACTACAGGGTCACTTACATTGTCTGACCTTAAATTAGTAGTTTGAATTTTTTGTCGGATATTCTCAATTTTGTCATTAAAAAAATTCATGAACTCGTTGCTACTACATACTACAGGTGTGCATGTGTCTATAGTGGACTTATTCCTGGTTAATTTTGCTACAGTATTAAATAGGAATCTAGGATTATTTTTGTTATCTTCTATTAGGGAGGAGAGATATGTTGATCTCGCAGCACTAATAGCTTTTCTATACTTCAGGAAGCTCTCCTTCCATGCTAATTTGAACACTACCAATTTTGTTTGATGCCATTTACGTTCCAATTTTCGAGTGATCTGTTTTAATGTGCGAGTGTCATCATTATACCAGGGTGCTAATTTTTTTTGTCTCTGACCATTTTCCTTTTAAGAGGAGCTACATTATCTAAGGTATGGCAGAATGTTGACTCTAAGCATTCAGTTGCCTGATCAAGTTCTGCAGGGGCTGACAGTGACCTAATCAAAGTTGATAATTCTGGGAGATCATTTATAAAGCTCTGTGCAGTAGTTGATGTGAATGTACGTTTAATACAATAGCGTGGTGAAGTGCATATATTATTACTCAGACATATTTTGAATGAGATGAGACAATGATCTGAGATAACTTCAGACTGTGGAAGTATGACTATATTTTCTACGTTTAACCCGAATGTTAGTATTAGATCGAGGGTGTGACCACCATTATGGGTCGGTCCTATGACATTCTGATTAATCCCTACTGAATCTAAAATGGACACAAACACTGTTTTCAAAGGGTCTTCTGGGTTATCGAAGTGAATATTAAAATCTCCGACAAATAAAGCTTTGTCTAAGGAAATAACCAGATCTGAGATAAAATCTGCAAATTCAGAAAGAAACTCAGAATATGGCCCCGGGGGCCTGTAAATAATGGAATTAACTGGGTAGACTTACTTTTCAAGGCTACATACATTATATGAGTATGAAGAACTTCAAATGTATTAAATTTATAACCAGGTTTTTGTGTTACACCTTGATAATCATTATAAATAACCGCAACACCTCCTCCTCTGCCAGTTTGACGAGGCTGGTGTAACTGTATCCAGGAAGACTCACGTCATTTTAATGCTATATATTAATTTGGCTTAATCCATGTTTCAGTTAAACATAGTACATTAAACTCCTGATCAGTAATGAGTTCATTCACCATTAGCACTTTAGATGTAAGAGATCTAATATTTAATAGCCCCACCTTTGGATCAAAGGTGCTGGAAGCAGCTGTACAGTCAGTATGATCTAATTTTATATTGATTAGGTTACTGGAACAAACTCTCTGAATATTTCTACCTTTTTGTTTAACTCGGGGAACAGACACAGTCTCGATGTAGTGGACCCTGAGTGACGACTCTGTGCAGCTAGCAGATAGTCGGTTTAGCCTGTTCTTCTGCTCCCTGGCCTTGGCTTTGGATTGTCAGAAATTATGAAGCAGCTCCAAACTTAAGTATACCACCCCTATTGAGTGATTCAACCATCCCCTGAAGAGGATGCTCCAGAGGGTGGTGGAAGAGGATGGGCAGAATTGAGACCTGCTCCCCTATATCCCGTTTGCCATCTAAGAGACACCTGAAACCTCCACTGGATTCACCTGCTTCAAACTACTCCTCTCCAGAAAAAGACTCAGTGGTCTGCTCAATATGGCCCATGAAGTCTGGGAGGAGCAGCCCTCCCCATTCCAGACGTTAGTGGAATATGTTCAGGGAATGCAAGAATGGATCAACAAAGTGACCCCCCATCATCAAGGAACACATGTTGGAAACCCAGTACTGGGTCTATGATCGACTGGCCCAGCCCTGAGAATTCCAGCCAGGCGATGGAGTGCTGCTGCTGGTCCCTTATACCTTCCAAGCTGCAGGAGCTCAGTGAGCTAGTGGACCTGTTTGGAGATGTGTTCTTGGTAAAGCCAGGGTGGATTCACCTATTCCTCCACAACATAAAGACAACCCCCCCCCCCAAGGGATTGTCATCAGGAAACATCCCTACTGTGTCCCAGAGTCCTGTCAGCAGGCTGTCAAAGAGGAAATTGACCTGCTGAGGAATGGGATCACTGAAGAGTCTGTCAGCCCCTGGTCCAGCCTCATAGTTGTGGTTTCAAAGCAGCCTTTGGATCTGCAACAACTTCCCGAAGCTCAACCAGGTCATGGACTTTGAGAGGTACCATATATGAGGATAGATGACCTTGTGGATCAACTTGGGAGCACATCTCCACCCTTGATCTAACCAAGTCATACTGTCAGGTAGCTCTGATCCCAGAAACTCATTTGAAAACAGCCTTTTCTACACCCTCAGGACACTGGGAGTATAGAGTCCTCACATTTGGCCTCCAAGGGGCACCTGCAAGATTCCAGTGACTGATGGACCTTGTCTTGCAGTTTCACAACTAGTATGCAGTAGCATACCTCAACAATGTCATCATCCACTCCTACACCTGGGCCAAGCACCTCCAACAGCTGAGAGTGGTACCACTAGAAGAGCTCTGGAAGGTTGGGTTAACTGCAAACCCCCACCACTTGGAGCTGACCAAGGCACAGTACCTAGGCTACTGCATTGGAAGAGGACTACTTAGGCCCCTTGAAAGGAAAATTGATGTGGTGAAGGAGTACCCCCAGTTGACCACCAAGGGACAGGTACATGCCTTTTTGGGGCTGGTGAGGTATTATAGCAGATTTATCCCTAATTTCACATCCCTTTTGCCCACCCTCTCTGACATGATGAGGAAAGGCCAGCCTGACCAAGGAAAATGGAACACCAAGGATGAGCAGGCATTCCAGACCCAAAAGACAATCCTCACCAGCTCTCCAATCCTATGCAACCCCAACTTCCACCAACCCTTCATTGTGTAGATGGACACATTGATAACAGGCCTGGGCGCAGTGCTCTCCCAGACCTTCAATGGAGAGAAACACACCATACTGTACATCAGTCAGAAATTGACCCACACTGAACAAAGGTATTCTGCTGTGGAGAGAGAAGCCCTAGGCATCAGGTGGGCCATCACAGAGTGTCACAACCCGGAGGCCACAGGAACAGATTGGACCCAATGAGCAACTACTAGAAATTCACTGAGGCATACCTGATGAACAGGCTTGTGAGGATAACAGGCAGGAAGCAAGCGCAGCAGCACAGTCCGAAAATCTCTCAGCGAAATCCCAGGAAGACTGAGCAAGGGCAGAGTCACAGATGATAATCCCAGAAAAAAAATGGAGCTGGGAAAAAATAACAGAGTCCTGAGTCAAAGTCCCAGTAACAAAACCCAAAAATCAGCAGGCAAAAATCTTAGTCCAAAAACATAATCCAAGTCAGGAAACAGACCGTGAACATGAATGTGAACATGAACTTAACCAAACTTATGGCAAGTATTTGTCCACATTGAGTAATTCTCCTTGGTGTGTTTATATAGTGGCTACTGTAATAGCAAATGCCTATCAGGTATGCTCACGCAGCGTGGGGAGAACGGGAAAAATGTGGAGTGGAGCGCAAAGGTGCAGGTCAGGATTTGTAAGTTCCAGGCTAGATCATGTAACAGAGCTCATGTAATGTCATCAATGGATGACATTTCACACTCATCACTGATCACGCATCCCTCCAGTAGTTGTCACAAGCAAAAAACTAACATAACTAACTAACTAACATAACGCTCGTGGCAGAGGGGGCGTGGTCAAGCGTTGGTCTGTGACCGGAGGGCGGAGTCAGGGAAGGTAAGTGGCAGAATCACTGCACCTGATGTCTGTTAATCTGTGTTTGTGTGTCTTCCCCAGTGACCGTGCCCTATATAAGGAGAGAGAGAGAGCCAAGGAAGGGAGCTCTCTCCCCAGCGAGACGGATGATGTGTGTGCATGTCTGTGTGAACTGGGAGAGTGTGAATGCTGAAAAGCTGCTAATAAAGAGTTTTTGAAAACTCAGTTCTGACCTGCCGCACTTCTGTGCTCCACCCACCCGCTCAAAGTGTTACAACGCTGTTGTGTTTTTTGTTTTTTTTTTAAACTTGCAAGACTTCTCTTTTCAGGCCCAGCACAGAAACCCTGATACACTCTCCCAAAGGAGAACAGAAGTCAGCAACAGTAGGCTCAGAGCGAGGGGGGGCTCCTGCATTGCCCTGCCTGAGCAGAAGATTGCTCCTTGTACCACCACTCTCCCAGTTCTGAAAAGACTCTTTCAACGTCCCGCTATTTTGGACAGCCAGAGAGCACGTGGCTGCAGGGTGGGGCTTGCACAGCTACAATGAATTAAAGAGGCACTGCTTTCGGCCTTCCAGCTCTCTATCCTCATGGGAGTATTAAAGATGTTTTCTCTCTCTCTCTCTCTCTCTCTCTCCCTCAGTGTATGATCTCCACTCATGAGCATGAGACTGACATTTCTCTCCTGTCCCACAGAGAGCTCTGGAGAACATGCTGTGCCAGGACAATTGAGCCGGCTTCCACTTAGACCCAACGCTGAATCAGAGAGAACACCCATGGCCCACCAGCTCCACACCACCTGAACACCGCTCCCTGCTGGCTGAGCTCCACTCTCCTGCACATCACATTGCTCCTGGGCACTCTTCTGCACATTCCTTCTCCCCACTCCCTCACCCATTTTAAAGAAAATAAAAGAACACATTTTTCCCCTCTTGCTCCTGATTCAGTGATTGTTTTCTGCGTGTCACAGTCACAAGACACTATACTGGTTAAGACAGTAATTACAGTAATATTGTGCTTTAGTAATTTAATTTCCACAATCCATCCAGCTACATAGCTGTATCATAGTTTTAGGAATAAATATTTTGTATTATAAAAGACCTGTGACTCTGTTTTGCTTTTCTCATTATTTCAGTCCCTGAATTGCTTGCTTTCCATTATCTAAGCTTTTAAACTAATTAATTTTCCACCAAAGTTAAAACCCCGATTCCAAAAAAGTTGGGACAAAGTACAAATTGTAAATAAAAACGGAATGCAATGATGTGGAAGTTTCAAAATTCCATATTTTATTCAGAATAGAACATAGATGACATATCAAATGTTTAAACTGAGAAAATGTATCATTTAAAGAGAAAAATTAGGTGATTTTAAATTTCATGACAACACATCTCAAAAAAGTTGGGACAAGGCCATGTTTACCACTGTGAGACATCCCCTTTTCTCTTTACAACAGTCTGTAAACATCTGGGGACTGAGGAGACAAGTTGCTCAAGTTTAGGTATAGGAATGTTAATCCATTCTTGTCTAATGTAGGATTCTAGTTGCTCAACTGTCTTAGGTCTTTTTTGTCGCATCTTCCGTTTTATGATGCGGCAAATGTTTTCTATGGGTGAAGGATCTGGACTGCAGGCTGGCCAGTTCAGTACCCGGACCCTTCTTCTACACAGCCATGATGCTGTAATTGATGCAGTACCGGTATGTGGTTTGTCATGTTGGAAAATGCAAGGTCTTCCCTGAAAGAGATGTCATCTGGATGGGAGCATATGTAGCTCTAGAACCTGGATATACCTTTCAGCATTGATGGTGTCTTTCCAGATGTGTAAGCTGCCCATGCCACACGCACTAATGCAACCCCATACCATCAGAGATGCAGGCTTCTGAACTGAGCGCTGATAACAACTTGGGTCGTCCTTCTCCTCTTTAGTTCGAATGACACGGCGTCCCTGATTTCCATAAAGAACTTCAAATTTTGATTCGTCTGACCACAGAGCAGTTTTCCACTTTGCCACAGTCCATTTTAAATGAGCCTTGGCCCAGAGAAGATGTCTGTGCTTCTGGATCATGTTTAGATATGACTTCTTCTTTGAACTAAGAGTTTTAGCTGGCAACGGCGGATGGCACGGTGAATTGTGTTCATAGATAATGTTCTCTGGAAATATTCCTGAGCCCATTTTGTGATTTCCAATACAGAAGCATGCCTGTATGTGATGCAGTGCTGTCTAAAGGCCAATTTATGCTGACAACCCAGTCCTCGCAGATAGCGTCGCAGACAGTGTCTGCGTAGCCCCCCACCTTCGCAGACGCTCTGCGCGCACCTCCCAAAAATTGTGACCACCGCAGAAGCCTCACAGACAGTGTCGCAGACAAGAGGGCTCTGATTGGTCCACTCTACATCCGCTGTACATGCACTTCCGCTTCCCTACTTTCCCGGTTTGGTTTGGTTTCACGACCGCCATTTTTAAAAACACGAACGAAGATGGAGCAGCACGAAGAGCGGTTAATCGAGGAAGTGAGGAAGTACGTACATCTATATGACTCCAGTTCTAGTCATTATAAGTAACCGGAGGATAAACACTCCACTAACCACACCCACCAACTACTCCTAGCGATTTCGCGACTTCGTACCCCCTTGCATTGTGGCAGTGAATAACATCACACACGCCTATTACTCCCCGCTCAACGATAAATTACAACTGTCTGCGAAAAGCTATCTGCGAAAGCCTTGTTGCAAGAGCATGCAGAGGCCTTAAGGGCCCGAAGATCACGGGCACCCAGTATGGTTTTCTGGCCTTGACCCTTACGCACAGAGATTCTTCCAGATTCTCTGAATCTTTTGATGATATTATGCACTGTAGATGATGATATGTTCAAACTCTTTGCAATTTTACACTGTCAAACTCCTTTCTGATATTGCTCCACTATTTGTCAGCGCAGAATTAGGGGGATTGGTGATCTTCTTCTCCTCTTTACTTCTGAGAGCCGCTGCCACTCCAAGATGCTCTTTTTATACCCAGTCATGTTAATGACCTATTGCCAATTGACCTAATGACCCAATGTGGTCCTCCAGCTGTTCCTTTTTTGTACCTTTAACTTTTCCAGCATCTTATTGCCCCTGTCCCAACTTTTTTTTAGATGTGTTGCTGTCATGAAATTTAAAATGAGCCAATATTTGGCATGAAATTTCAAAATGTCTCACTTTCGACATTTGATATGTTGTCTATGTTCTATTGTGAATACAGTATCAGTTTTTGAGAATTGTAAATGATTGCATTCTGTTTTTATTTACAATTTGTACTTTGTCCCAACTTTTTTGGAATTGGGGTTGTAAAATACTGACAACTGAAATAGAAATATTGCACCAGGTATTGAATGTACGTGAAACAGATCTGCAAATACAGGAGCAGCCGAAAGATGATGATGAGAATACTTTGAGGATGTGCTAAAGAGACCACCTACTGAGAATCCTCTGGATGATCCTCAGACAGGAGAAGAACTTAATATCAAGGTAGAAGAAATCAGCAAACAGGAAATTAGGGGGAACATTAAGCGGTTGAAAAACATTAAGGCACCTGGAATAGATAACATACAAGCAGATGCTATCAAAGCAGGGGGAGATTCATCAGTGGATATGTTGTATAAGTGTTTAAATGTCATCTGGCTCAAAGAAAAGGTCCCTAATGACTGGAAGAAAGGGGTACTGGTAAAAATACCAAAGAAGGGAGATTTGAGTATTTGTGGTAATTGGAAAGGGATAATGTTGTTGAGTGTAGTCAGTAAATTAATGAGCAGAATAATACTGGAAAGAATGAAAAACGAGCTGGCTAAGAAATTGAGGGAAGAGCAGGCTGGTTTCAGACAAGGAAATAATTGTGCAGACCAAACTGCAACACGACATATCATCATAAAACAGTCAGTGGAGTGGCAGTCCTCAGTTTACGTGAATTTTATTGACTTTGAGAAAGTATTCGATAGCGTGGATAGAACAGTTTTGTGGAAGTTGTTAAGACATTATGAAGTTCCAGACAAAGTCAGTAAAGTGATAAAGGCATTCTACAAGTGGTTTGTAGTGAGAGTCAGTCACAGGAATGGCCTCTCTAGAGAGTTTTTTATGGAGACAGGTGTATGACAAGGGTGTCTATTTTCACCATTACTTTTTCTTGTTGCACTGGACTGGGTAACCTGGGAATCACGTGACACAGTGAAAAGAGGCATCCAATGGAAGCTTACAGAGAGATTAGAAGATCTGGATTTCATGGACGATATGGCGCTATTGACGCACAAGTTGCAGAATATGAGGGAGAAGACCAGGTACTTGAAGGTCAATGGTAAAAGCATAAGGTGAAGAATAAATGTAGACAAAACAAAGTCAATGAATATCAAAACCAGGCAAGGGTGCACTGTACAGATCAATGGGGAAGACATCAAAGTTGTGGATGAGTTTAAATGCCTAGGCAGCATTGTTATAACAACACAGGAGTGACAGAGGCGGACATCAGTGCAATTTCTAAAGCCAGAGAGGCATTTGACATGCTGAGGACTACATGGTAGTCAAAGGGACTTTCACTTAGAACAAAACTGAAAGTTTATAACTCCAATGTAAAGCCAGTTATGCTATATGGGACCAAGACGTGGAGACTGACGAAAGGTTTAGAGAAGAAGCTTCAGGTGGCTGTGAACAGTTGGTTGTGAAGTATACTGGGAGTAAGGTATCCTGAAATGATTAGCAATGAGGAATTGTAGAAGAGATCAGGCAAAAGACCAATGGGTGTTGTAGGGAGAGATGGGGAGAGGGCCTGGAGCTGGGTTGAGCATACCTTGTGAAGGAAAGAGAAGCATATACCAAAAAGGGCATTGGAATGGAACCCACAATGAAGAAGCAGAAAGGTGGGGAGGCCAATAGAGTCATGGAGGAGGTCATGCATGGCAGAACTGAAGAATGCAAACATGTCATAAGAAAATACCAGGGAACAGAATGAGGTGGAAGACAATAAGATAAGATTCCTTTACTATCTGGGTCCTCCAGAGATCAACGATATCTGAAAAGGGGTCTGGGGTGGGTTTCCCGATAACGTTCCACAACGTTGCTGAAGAACGAGTTTAAAGACACTCAAGTGTCATTAAATTGTTAATTAACTTATTACTGATCAGGAGTTTAATGGACTGTAAGAGAAACATGGATTAAACCAAATGAGTATGTAGCATGAAATGAAGTGACTCCTTCTGCACACTGCAGAGGAGGCGTCATCGTGGTCATTTATGATTATCTAGGCGTGACAAAAGAAACTAGTTATAAATTCAATACGTTTGAGGCTCTTTATACTAACATAGCATATGTAGCCTCAGAAAATAAGTCTACCCAGTCAATTCAGTTACTTATTATTTACAGGCCCCTGGGGCCATATTCTGAATTTCTTTTTGAATTTGCACATTTCATCTCAGACTTCATTTCATCTTATTGGGTCATTCCGTGTGAAATCATGAGGTGCCTCCCAGGTCACCGACTTGGATTCTCATAATTTTTTTTTTTGCAAGTACCTACATATGTCTGATGAACACATGCAAAATATTTCTGCTTAATTCCAAGGAGTTTTTTGAATGAATGAATGAATGAATGAATGAATGAATTTATTTTATTTTGAACATGTATAAAAAAATGTATGTAACTATTTGTACATACAAAAGAAAGAAAATGAGAAAGTGACAAAAAAATAAAAATAAATAAATAAAATACATAAAGAGCTAAGACATTACAATACACCGCACATTGTTCGAAAAAGGAGTGGGAAAAAGTACAATACTTTTTTTTAATTTCCCACCCCTTTTTAACTACCCTGAAATCCAAACTACATTAATACACCTATAAAAATATATACCATATATACACTTCATGAATATCTATATAAATATATAATTACAAAAATATATACTACATACCATATATATATACACTTCATAAATATCAATATAAATATTTAATTACAAAAATATATACACTTCACAAATATCTATGTAAATATATAATTACTAATATATATATATATATATATATATATATATATATATATATATATATATGTATGTATGTATATATACACTTCATAAATATCTATATAAATATATAATTACAAAATAAATATCTACTACATACCATACCTATACCTATCCCTGTAAATATGAAGATATAAACTATCCCCATAAATAAATATATACCATATATATCATATACTAAGTTAGTTCTAATATAACAATCAACCCTATTCTATTTATCCCTCATCATCCTCCGTTGACATACTTCCTCTTCTATATACTTGTTTAAAAATATTTTTTGTACCTTTTTTTAAACAGATTTATATTTGCACTTTGTTTTATTTCTGTCTCCAGTCTGTTCCATAAAGTCACCCCACAGCTCGATATGCACATGTTTTTCATATATGTTCGAACCTTTGGTTTTTTAAAATTTAGGTCTCCCCTTAGATTATATCCCCCCTCTCTCTCACTAAACATTCCTTGTATATTTTTTGGCAATAGATTATTTCTCGCTTTGTACATTATTTGTGCTGTTCTGAATTTGACCAGATCCATAAATTTCAACATGTGTGATTTTATGAATAGTGAGTTTGTGTGATTTTTAGATATAATTTTTTTAATAAGGGTACCCACAATCCTATTTTTCACACGCGAATGCATTTTGAGCTTTTTTTCATTTTTAAAAGGCATTATCTCAGCTAAAAATGCAGATATAAAGCTCAAATTTGGAATACACCCTATTTGGGCACCCCAGATACAGCAGTAAATTTCAAAAATGGGATACAGAGCTAATTTTTCATTCTGTAGCATCACAAAAATGGCAGTTTGTCCATTCTCGCAAAAAATTCCAAAATTTCAAAGAGCTGTACTAAAGAAGGGATTCAATGGATAATCTTCATATTGTAGAATACACATACCTGGGGTACTAGTTATACGTATGTGTGTAAAACATTGTGGTCATAACTTGAAGGGTTTTTGAATTATTGACTCTTGAAAATCAAACATGAGCGTAGAATGTCAAAAATAGGCCTCCAGTCTCATTATGATTTGACCATGTGGGCAAGTGCTCAGCCACTTCATAATTTTTTTGTGGAGAACATATTGATATACCAACTTTATGTCAAAATTTTTTTATCTAGCTCAAATGCCTTCATAGTGAAAAAAATTTGCAAAGTAGTACCCTACTTTGCAAATTTTTTTTCACTATGAAGGCAGTGAAAAAAACATGTCATAAGAAAATACCAGGGAACAGAATGAGGTGGAAGACAATAAGATAAGATTCCTTTACTATCTGGGTCCATACTATCTGGGTCCATTGGTTCGCGCCATAACATGGCGCGAACCAATTTTGAACCTGTATTTTCATATTCAGAAAGCAATATATCAGCTCTGGATGGAAGCATAAAGCTCAAATTTGGTATTTACAATATTTGGCACCCCAAAATAATGGATCACTTTGAAAGACAGATTACTGAGCTCATTTTTTCTTTCATGGCATCATAAATTTAGCAATTCAGTCATCATCACAATATTCAATTGATATTATAGAAACAATATGCCTGGTAAAAAGAAAGGGTTTTTATTCTACAATTAGCATAAAATAAACATTAATAACCATCATCAGATTTACTTTGTATAATTACAAAAAACAGCAGAAATACAAAGTTTTTAACAGTACTTGACAGTACTTAAAATTCTTCAGCTTCAAATCCATATCCAAAGCACTGATATATATATATATATATAAAAAAAAAAAATCTCCTTCTCACCCCCGGCGGGGGGGTGGTATCCATGTCATCCTCAAGCTCAGGTCCTCTACCAGAGGCCTGGGAGTTTGAGGGTTTTGCGCAGTATCTTCGATGTTCCTAGGACTGCGCTCTTCTGGACTGAGGCTTCAGATGTTGTTCCTGGGATTTGCTGGAGCCACTCTCCCAGTTTGGGGGTTACTGCCCCGAGTGCCCCCACTACCACGGGGACCACGCAACCCTTGACCTTCCACATCCGTTCCAGCTGCTCTTTCAACCCTTGATACTTCTCAAGTTTCTCATGTTCCTTCTTCCTGATGTTGGCGTCAGCTGGGATCGCCACATCTATCACCACCACCCTCTTCTGCTCTTTGTCCACCACCACTATGTCCGGTTGGTTAGCCAGGATCTGTTTGTCAGTCTGGAAGCTGAAGTCCCACAGAATCTTGGCCCTGTTGTTCTCAGCCACCTTCTGTGGTATGGCCCATTGGGACTTGGGTATTTCTATTCCATACTGGTTGCAGATGTTCCTGTATACTATCCCAGCCACTTGGTTGTGCCTCTCCATGTACGCTGATCCAGTTAGCATCTTACACCCTGCTACTATGTGCTGGACTGTTTCAGGGGCTTCTTTGCACAGTCTGCATCTTGGGTCTGATCTACTCTGGTAGATCCTGGCCTCTATGGCTCTTGTGCTTATGGCCTGTTCTTGTGCTGCCATGATTAGTGCCTCTGTGCTGTCTGTCAGTCCTGCATTATCCAGCCACTGGTAGGATTTCTTGATATCAGCCACTTCCTCTATCTGACGGTGGTACATGCCATGTAGGGGTTTGTCTCTCCAGGTTGTCTGTTCCTCCTCCTCCTCTGCACTCTCTTCAGGGTTCTGCTGCCTGAGACATTCACTTAGCAGTTCATCCTTTGGGGCCATCTTTCTGATGTATTCTCGGATTTTCGATGTTTCATCCTGGACCGTGGTCTTGACGCTCACTAGCCCTCGGCCTCCCTCTTTCCGCTTAGTGTATAGTCTCAGGGTGCTGGACTTGGGGTGGAACCCTCCATGCATGGTGAGGAGCTTTCTAGTCTTGATATCTGTGGCTTCTATCTCCTCCTTTGGCCAGTTTATGATACCAGCGGGGTATCTGATGACTGGTAGTGCGTACATGTTGATGGCTCGGACCTTGTTTTTACCATTCAGCTGACTTTTCAGGACCTGCCTTACTCTCTGGAGGTATTTGGCTGTGGTTGACTTCCTTGTGGCCTCTTCATGGTTTCCATTAGCCTGTGGGATGCCAAGGTACTTGTAGCTGTCTTGGATATCACCTATGTTGCCCTCTGGTAGGTCAATCCCTTCAGTCCGGATCATCTTGCCTCTCTTTGAGACCATCCGGCCACACTTGTCCAATCCGAATGACATCCCTATGTCATCGCTGTAGATCCGGGTGGTGTGGATCAGCGAGTCTATTTCTCGCTCGTTCCTGGCATACAGCTTGATGTCATCCATGTAGAGCAGGTGGCTGATTGTTGCCCCACTACGGAATCGGTACCCGTAGCCGCTCTTCGTGATGATCTGACTGAGGGGGTTCAGGCCTATGCAGAACAGCAGTGGTGATAGCGCATCTCCTTGGTATATGCCGCACTTGATGTTGACTTGGGCAATGGGTTTTGAGTTGGCCTCTAGGGTTGTCTTCCACATTTCCATTGAGTTCTGTATGAAGGTCCTTAGGTTCCTGTTGATCTTATACAGTTCCAGACATTCCAGTATCCATGTGTGTGGCATTGAGTCGTAGGCTTTCTTGTAGTCAATCCAGGCAGTGCACAGGTTGGTCTGTCTCTTCTTACAGTCTCGGGCGACTGTTCTATCAGCCAGTAGCTGGTGCTTGGCTTCTCTGGTGTTACTGCCAATTCCTTTCTGTGCCTCGCTCATGTATTGAGCCACATGCTTACTCATTTTTGCCGCAATGATGCCTGACAGGGCCTTCCATGTTGTGCAGAGACAGGTAATTGGCCGGTAGTTGGATGGGATGGGTCCCTTCTGGGGGTCCTTCATGATTAGGACTGTCCTGCCTTGGGTTAGCCATTCTGGGTGGGTTCCATCCCTCAGCAGCTGGTTCATCTGTGCTGCTAGGCGTTCATGGAGTGCAGTTAGCTTCTTCAGCCAGTACGTATGGATCATATCGGGGCCTGGTGCTGTCCAGCTCTTCATCTTTGACACTCTTTCTTGGACGTCTGCCATTGAGATGGTTACTGGTTCTTGTTCTGGGAGGTTGCTGTGGTCAGCTCTTAGGTCCACTAACCATTGGGCATCGGTGTTGTGTGATGCCTTTCTTTCCCATATGTCTTTCCAGTATTTTTCCACCTCAGCTCTTGGTGGGTCTGACCGGTTGTTGTTCCCCTGCCATTGAGAGTACACCTTGGCTGGTTCAGTGGAGAACAGCTTGTTTATTCTCCTGGCCTCTCCTTCCTTGGTGTATCTCCTCAACCGGGTGGCCAGAGCTGTTAGTCGCTGTTTGGCAGTTTCGAGTGCCTCTGGTATGGAGAGTGAGTTGTACTTCCTGGGCGCCCCTTTATTCACCATGTTCCCTTTCTGTAGTTCAGCTAGCTGGCTAACTTCTCTCCTTGCTGCCTTTATCTTGGCCTCTAATCGTCTCTTCCATGGTGGATACTGTTTGTTATGTCCCGAGCCCACCTTGTGTCCAAGCATCTCCATGATTACTGTTGCTGTACTGTGTATCAGCTTGTTGGTCTCAGTGATGGTTCTTGTGGAGATTGTCTTCAGAGCAGCATTCACATCTACTAGTAGATCTTCTGAAGGTACTTGGCAACTCAGCTTCGGTATTTGTCGGGGGCTCCAGGTTTCCAGTTGGGTCACGATCTTCCTTCTCAGGTCAGCAGCTCTTGTGTTGAGGCTGTTAGCTGTTGGGGCTTGGTACCCAATCTCTGGTTGTGGGGATGATGACATCTCCCCGCTGACCTGTCTTCCTGGCTCCCCCTTGCCGTAGCATCGTTGTTGTATTTCATTAATCTCTAGTTGTGATAGCAGATTTCGATTATGGATGTTGGAACACTGGGCTAATAGCTGTTTCTTTGTTAGCCTTGATTGTGGGTTTCGAAGTATCCAATGGTCCCACATTCTCTGCATGTATCCCCTCTCTCTGGGATTGCTTGTATAGTAGCATTCCAGCAAATCCGTATTTTCTGTCCTCGTCCATCGATGTCTTGTTCCAGTAGCCCATTTCTCATCAGTTTGCCCTGGTTCCCTAGCAACTGACACAGACCTTGTTGACCCGGGCGACGTCTGAGCCGGTATGACTCTATCAGTTATGTTTTCACTCATTCCTGAGGTAGGCTGATATATCATGAGGGGTTTTGCCTAAGGACCCTTACTGGATGATGTTTTGCCCCGACCGGGATTCGAACCCCGATCTCCTGCGTCGTAGTCAGTGAGCATATATATATATATATATATATATATATATATATATATATATTTCTATACCTATATATGTATTATATATATACATGTACATGTATATCAAGTGTCTAATGGGAAGATTTTTCCAAGAATTTCACAGTAGTTTTCAACTTTTGAATTTCAGGAAAATATCTTTAACTTTTTTTAAGTCTGTTTCAGCAAGCTTGTATCGCCTGCCACTAGCGTCAGCTATCAGTGGTGCTTCTACGGGGCACATAATATGCTGGAATTCTTACAGCTGAGGGAATGTACAACTGAGCAGCCAGCAATGTGGACAAAACACATTTTTTCTTTGTCACAACTCAGAATATTCAGGACAATGCTTCATCTTTTTCACTTGACAAGCGCTTCAGCTCGACAAAGAAGGTGGCAGGTACTCGATCACATCACTCCTTCATACCCCAATCTGCTAATAAAATGGAAATGAGGAGAGTATCTGGAGATGATATGTACACTTCAGTTTACATAGGTTCAGAAATTGAACAGTCAACCAGCCAGCAGACACAAGATCAGCCTGCCACTCTACCTGTTGATGTTAGTCTTTACCAACCTGGAAGATACATTGCTTGTATTTATGATAATAGTTGGTATATAAGAAACATCATGCAAAGGAATGATGATGAACAGGATGTTTATGTTAACTTTATGAAAGAACACAGAGGAAACAAATTTTCTTGGCCTCCAGAAAACCAAAAGGACGCGTGCTGGGTGCCCTTCCAGCATATTATCTGCCCCGTAGAAGCACCACTGATAGCTGACACTAGTGGCAGGCGATACAAGCTTTCTGAAACAGACTTAAAAAAAGTTAAAGATATTTTCCTGAAATTCAAAAGTTGAAAACTACTGTGAAATTCTTGGAAAAATCTTCCCATTAGACACATAGCATACATGTACATATAATACATATATAGGTATAGAACTATATATATATATATATATATATATATATATATATATATATATATATATATACTGGGTGCGATTTGCTGGGGGGGGGGGGGGGGGGGATGGTGGGGATCATCCCTCCCTCTGGTTTTTATCTCTGCTGAAAAAAAATCCTTGGGGACAACCCCGTCAATAAAACAAACAAACCAAAAAAAAAGTTGACATGACAGGCATGTTGTGACACAGTTTTCTATGGTCTACATTGCACTCACTTTCAAAATGACCCGAAGTGGCAGCTTTGATGTTCACGAACGTCCCCAGCAAATAGATACATTGTAGATAATAACAATATCCAGAGTGTGAACGTGGATTTAGCGCCATGAATCACATCCTTACTGATGAGCGCAACAGAATGAATGTATCCACACTGAACAGCCTTCTTTTCCTCGCTGTCAATGGGCCAGACGTGCGTTCCTTCCCTGCTGAGAAATTCGCAGAAATGTGGATTAAAGAAGGGCGAAACGCGGCGGATACCACACCGATGGGAAAGCAGAAAAGGCCACATGAACTGCGCAATCAGAGCAAACTGTTCATTTAGTATTCATGTATTTTAGTGATTTTCGAGTCACTGTCCATTTAATCCGGAGGGAAAGAAACATCACAGCAACGCGACAAGCAATGCGAACTTTGTTGTTAGTGTTTGTGTATTTAGTCAGAGAGATAGGAAGATGAATTTACTATCTCTGGTTTAGTGTTCGTTTTCATTTAGTGTTATTAATTTGAGATCATCGGATGTTATGTTATTGAGCTGTTAGCCTATTGTTACCTTAATTTTGTGAAGTTTCATGATTAAAAAAAAAAAATCCCCCCTTCTGGTTTTTTGACAAATCGCACCCTATATATATATATATATATATATATATATATATATATATATATATATATATCAGTGCTTTGGATATGGATTTGAAGCTGAAGAATTTTAAGTACTGTCAAGTACTGTTAAAAACTTTGTATTTCTGCTGTTTTTTGTAATTATACAAAGTAAATCTGATGATGGTTATTAATGTAATAAAGGTTCAAAATTGGTTCGCGCCATGTTAGGGTACCCTACTTTGCAAATTTTTTTTCACTATGAAGGCATTTGAGCTAGATAAAAAAATTTTGACAAAGTTGGTATATCAATATGCTCTCCACAAAAAAAAAAAAAAAAAAATTATGAAGTGGCTAAGCACTTGCCCACATGGTCAAATCATAAAGAGACTGGAGGCCTATTTTTGACATTCAACGCTCATGTTTGATTTTCAAGAGTCAATAATTCAAAAACCCTTCAAGTTATGACCACAATGTTTTACACACATACGTATAACTAGTACCCCAGATATGTGTATTCTACAATATGAAGATTATCCATTGAATCCCTTCTTTAGTACAGCTCTTTGAAATTTTGGAATTTTTTGCGAGAATGGACAAACTGCCATTTTTGTGATGCTACAGAATGAAAAATTAGCTCTGTATCCCATTTTGAAATTTACTGCTGTATCTGGGGTGCCCAAATAGAGTGTATTCCAAATTTGAGCTTTATATCTGCATTTTTAGCTGAGATAATGCCTTTTAAAAATGAAAAAAGCTCAAAATGCATTCGCGAGTGTAAAATAGGATTGTGGGTACCCTGATTAAAAAAATTATATCTAAAAAACTACTTGGAATTAAGCAGAAATATTTTGCATGTGTTCATCAGACATATGTGGGTACTTGTAAAAAAAAAATCATGAGAATCCGAGTCGGTGACCCAGGAAGATTTTGGAAAATCTGATGATTTCACAAGGAATGACCCTATTTCCTTAGACAAAGCTTTAGTTGTTGGAAACTTTAATATTCACTTTGATAACCCAGAAGACCCTCTGAAAACAGCGTTCATGTCCATTCTAGACTCAGTAGAGGTTAATCAGAACATCATAATGGTGGTCACACTCTTGATCTAACATGAACATTTGGATTAAATAAAGAAAATAGTCATACTTCCACAGTCTGAAGTTATCTCAGATCATTATCTCATGTTATTCAAAATGTTTGAGCAATAATACATGCACCTCGCCACATCACTGTGTCAAACGTACATTTATTGAGGTATTTCACTCACGTGACCAAGTCATGTGACACTGCCATTTTGGACGGCACGGCTCGAATCAGTTTGAATGCGAGGAAGGCGACAAATGAAAAACATGAAAGAAAAAGGAGCGAGATGCAGAAAACACCTTCACTATCCAGCGACGTAGGGCATTTACAGGGCGAGCAGAGGGAGAGGTATTTGCAAAAATTGAGGTTAGCAGGCTTAGAGAATGACGTTTACCTGCTTCCACCAGGATTGTTCACTGACATACGGAAGTACACGAAGCCCTCGTCTTTACCTGACTTCGGCCCACATGATCTGTATACCTATGTCGTTAAAAACCCATCGCCATACACAGGTATTGATCTGAAAGCATATACGAGTTTGGATGCCTACAAATATTTTGTGTCAGGCTGGGTAACATGCCTACATCAGCGGGTCGTCCCTGGAGCCAGTGGTCGCCATCTTATTACAGCTAAGGTTTGTTCACATTTTCATTTACTTTCGGTCCTCAGGATAAACAAAATGTTATTAAATGTCATTGAAATAACTTCTTAGTCTGTTGAGACATGGCCCGTTATAAATTTGCTGTTACCAGGCAATGACCAAGAACTGTATTATTAGGGTCGGTGTAGTTGTAGCAGTGTATTAGCAACTAGCTGTTAGCACTAGCTAATGTCAACAACATCGTAGCTGGTATGTTACTGTAGCAATATTTACGTTCAGTCATTTGGATGACTGTTAAAACCTTTCAGTCTCAAGTTTTTCCTTTACTGTATTTACTAGTTTACTGAGCCATCGCGCGCTCTCCGGCCAGGCTGGGAGCCATCGCGCGCTCTCCGGCCAGGCCGGGAGCCATCGCGCGCTCTCCGGCCAGGCCGGGAGCCATCGCGCGCTCGCTCAGTAAACTAGTAAATCCAGTAAAGGAAAAACTTGAGACTGAAAGGTTTTAACAGTCATCCAAATGACTGAACGTAAATATTGCTACAGTAACATACTAGCTACAGTTGTTGACATTAGCTAGCTTGCCGTCCAAAATGGTGGACACCGGGGCGTCACGTGACCCTGTGACGTCAGGTGAAATACCTCAATATCAACTACAGTGTCTTGCAAAAGAATTCATCCCCCTTGGTGTTTGTCCTATTTTGTCACATTACAAGCTGGAATTAAAATGGATTGGGGTGGTGGTGGTTTACCTACCATTTTATTTACACAACATGCGTACACTTTTAAAACAACAATTTTCACCTTTATTGTGACACAAACAATAATTAAGATGGGGGGGAACAGAAATCTGGAGTGTGCATAGGTATTGACCCCCCATCCCCAAGTCAATACTTTGTAGAGCCACCTTTTGCTGCAATTACAGCTGCAAGTCTCTTGGGGTCTCTATGTCTCTATTAGCTTAGCGCATCTAGCCACTAGGATTTTTGCCCATTCCTCAAGGCAAAACTGCTCCAACTCCTTCAAGTTAGATGGGTTGCGTTGGTGTACAGCAATCTTCAAGTTATGCCACAGATTCTCAATTGGATTTAGGTCTGGGCTTTGACTAGGCCATTCCAAGATGTCATGTCAGAGGACTCTGAGGTCGGCTGCTGCCAGCATGATTTCTTTGACATCGTTAATTCCATACCCCATGTCTTATTAGCAAAGCCACGAGCCACCCATTGGAAAGAAGTGGGGAAATAGGTCAAGAAGTGCGCAGTCAATGGCAGTGAATGGTCCCAAACAGAGGACCCTAGTGTGTTGTTCTTCTAAAAGCTTGGGGTCTACAAACAAAGTCATGCTATGTGTGTGCATGTTGAGCGCAGCGCAATATTAGCCACTGATGACCAGGGTACTAGGGACCCCGGCCATAGTGGCCTGTTTGTCTCTGTTTCCACAGGCATAACTCCAGCAGAGGTGCACCCCAAATTGGCGGGAGTTCCAAATTCCGTTTGGGTGAAGGGTAAACATGATGTAGGCCTAATAAAGAATGCTGAACCAGTGGTGATCACCCCCAAATCAGATTTCAGGCCTAACCAGACCCAGTACCCACTCAAACCAGAAGCAATCGCAGGTATAAGACCAGTCTTTGATTCACTGCTGAAGGCAGGTGTAATTGTCCCTTGCCAGGACTCTCCAGTGCACACTCCTATTTCCCCAGTTAAGAAGGCAAGAAAACCGTCCCAGCCCGATGAGTGGAGGTTTGTCCAAGATCTGCAAGCAGTCAATGCTGTGGTTGTTCCGCGCGCAACTGACGTCCCTAAAGAGCGCTCTGCAGACCACACCCACTCTGGGATTGCCTGACCCCAATAAACCATTTGTTCAAACTGTAGATGAAAAGAAGGGTTTCATGACCTCTGTTCTTTTGCAGAAGCACAGGGATAGTTAAGACCTGTAGCCTACTTCTTCAGCAAATTGGACCTAGTGGCGGCTGGACTTCCTGTTTGCCTGCGTGCAGTTGCTGCAGCTGAAAAGGTGGTAACTGCTTCCAGAAATATTGTGGGGTATTCTAACCTCACCCTTTTGATCCCACATGCTGTCTCCCTGCTTCTGTTGGAGAAAAAGACATCACATTTGTCAGCACAGAGATGGTTAAAGTTTAACACTGTCGTACTTGATATGCCTAACATCATTGTGAAACATTGTTCTGTTCTGAATCCTGCCTCTCTTCTCCCTACAGAGTAGGGCTGCACAATTAATTGAATTTAATTGAAAATCGCGATTTTGGCTGCCACGATTAAATTAAATGAAAATCGCGATTTATTTCCATTTAAAATGCGAGCTCTGCTGCATATCTGATCAAGCACTTTTTGACCAGTACTCCGCCAAACCATTAGGGGGCGAACCGACGCATGTAAGGTTTCATTACTCCGCCTAAATAAGCAAGCAAGCAAGCCAAGTGCGCAGAGCTTCAGTGCAGCGGTATCCAGTGTTGCCAGATTGGGCGGTTTTAAGTGCATTTTGGCGGATTTGAACATATTTTGGGCTGGAAAACGTCAGCAGTGTCTGGCAACACTGGCGGTATCTTCTTCAAGGGGTGATAGCGTGAGAGTAGGTAACAGATTGAGCGTATTTAGCACTGGAGGCAATGTTGTGACCTGCCTTCGCTCATGTTTAAAGCCAGAGCATGTTGATAGGCTGGTCTTTCTAGCTAAAAACTTGTAGGCCTCAGTATAATGCTATGTAATTGTTGCAATTGAGTTTTCAGTTCCTTCATCCTTTGGTAATTTCTTGGATAAATTTCATTTATTTGTCATTTGGAAATCAGAATTTCTCTTTTAAATTTCATTCTGCACTGAATTCAAACAAATCATATTGTTTGTTTGAATATAGTGAAATAAAATTTAAGTGATTTCCCTAACATCAAGAATAATCGTGATTAATAATCGTGATTACAATTTTGATCAAGATAATCGTGATTATCATTTTTTCCATAATCGTGCAGCCCTACTACAGAGGACGATGGAGAGCCACATGACTGTTGCTCTCACTAACGATTTTTGTTCCCCCAGGGCAGACCTAAAGAGCAACCCTTTGGAAAATCCAGACATGGTCCTCTATTGTGGATGGTTCAGCCTCCAAAAACCCAGGGATGGGAAAGAACAAAGTAGGTTTTGCCATAGTCTCAGATCACGAGGTCCTCAAGGCATCGTGTCTGTCCTCAAACCTGTCGGTGCAGGCCGCAGAGCTCTGTGCCCTTATCGAGGCATGCAAATTGGCTGCAGGGCAATCTGTCAACATTTTTACGGACAGCAGGTACGCATTTGGTGTTGTGCATGATTTTGGCACCATTTGGAAACACAGAAATTTTCTCACTAGCACAGGATCTCCCATTGCACATCATAAACTGGTCTCTGAGTTGTTGGATGCTATTCTACTCCCTAGAGCCATTGCTGTGTGTAAGTGTGCTGCCCATACTAACAATACTGATCTTGCGTCTCAAGGAAACGCCAGGGCGGATGCAGCAGCTAAGTGTGCAGCCTCAGCTTCCAGTTCACCCTCTAACCTTGCTTTTCCTCAGGTTTCTACCCCCTGTTAACAGCTAGCGGACCTTCAGAGCATTGCCACCCAGGATGAGGGATGAGTTTGGAAACAGGCTGGCTGTATCTTTGCAAACTTGGTCTGGGTTTGTCCCTTGGGCCGTCCCTGTCTACCAAAACACATGTTCCCTTTCTATGCAAAATTGGCCCATGGGCTCATCCATGTGTCAAGAGGGGGGATGGTAGCAGAAGTAACAAAGAGATGGTTCACAAAGGAGTTTTCAAATTATGCTGCGAAATTTTGCAAGCAATGCTTGATATGCGCACAACATAATGCAGGTCAAGGTATCAAACTAACTCAAGCAGCACATCCAATACCAGACAAACCGTTTGATCATCTCCAAATGGACTTCATTGAACTGACACTTATGGCCCTTTTCCACTACCCTTTTTCAGCTCACTTCAGCTCGCTTCAGCTCACTTCAGCCCGACACGGCTCGCGTTTCGACTACCAAAAACCAGCACGACTCAGCTCGTTTCAGCCCTGCTTAGCCCCTAAAACTCGCACCGTTTTGGAGTGGGGCTGAAGCGAGCCAAACCGTGCTGACTGAGGCTGGAGGCGTGAGGAGACACTCCCCTGTGCACTGATTGGTGAGGAGGCGTGTCCTCACATGCCCACACACGCCCCGCGAGCGCGCTGGGATCTGTAAACACCGCAAACCCGGAAGAAGAATAATTACGAATTACGAGAATTTCTGAAGCCTTATGCGCCTCGCCTCATCTATACGCTCTTGCCAGTATCTGTCCGCGTTGTCAACAAGCCACAGCACCAAGACCAGCAACACTAACGACTCCATGTCCTCCATGTTTATTGTTTACTATCCGGGTCGTGAGACTACCGCTTAAAAGCTCACTGAATCAGTGACATACAGAGCATCGTGGACGAGTTCGCGGAGCGCAAGGCTCGCCGTATGCCCTTCAAATAATGCGCGCAGTAGGCTATTGATGTTTTATTATGAGCCATGTACAGTATGTCGCCTAATGTTTTTTTGTTTCTGAGTTACATGTTCGTTTGAAGGACTTAATGTACAAAATAACATAGTTGCACCCCGGAGTGTTGAAATTGGTAAACACAGTGCATTCAGTGAGGTTTGCACCGCCCTCCTTTTATTTCTGACTCTTCCTGTCACCACTCTGAGCGCTCATTCGTATGCCCTTCAAATAATGTGCGCAGTATAGGCTATTGATGTTTTATTATGAGCCATGTACAGTATCCTAATGTTTTTTGTTTCTGAGTTACATGTTCGTTTGAAGGACTTGATGTACTAAATAACATAGTTGCACCCGGTAGTGTTGAAATTGGTAAACACCGCAGTTGCGGACATTTTGTAGCCTAAAATGATGTTATGATAAGCTTTAATAAAGGGCCCGGTCATTTGCCCCGCCCCCGGCCCGGCTCTGACTTGTTCTGCCACTGTCACTGATGTCACTGTTTGCGCTGCTTAACGACATCACATGACGTCCACCCACTTTCGCTAACTCCACCCAATGTGTCCACCCACTTCCAGCCAGCACGGTTCAGCGCGGTTGTAGTCGAAATGCAACTTCAATAGCCCCGCTCAGCCCGACTCAGCTCGACTCGGCACGGCACGGCTCAGCCGCGTTTGTAGTGGAAAAGCGGCATTAGTGAGGGAAAATGGGTCCCTTGAAAATAAACTAAGCAAAGCTTGTGCAGAAACAGGGCTAGGATGAACAAAGGTCCTCCCTGTAGTACTCACACAAATGAGGATACAAACTAGGCCTAAACATGGGTTAAGCCCATTTGAAATTCTGTTTGGACGAGTACCCAACACAGGAATAGGGCCAGCCCAAGGAACACTGCCGGATACCACACTGTGTGATGATGCAATGTTGAATTACTGTGCAACGCTGTCCTCTGCTTTGAAATCTATCCACAAACAGGTAAAAGAAGCACTTCCCAAGCCCGCTGAGGGACCTCTGCACGATCTACAACCAGGGGATTGGATAGTGATGAAGGACTTCCAACGAACCAAGTGGAACAAGCCACGGTGGAATGGCCCATTCCAGGTCCTGCTCACGACCCCAACGGCAGCGAAGGTCATAGGCAGAGTGACGTGGATCCACGCTAGCCACTGCAGGAGGGTTCCTTAACTGACTGAGCAGGAGGAAGAGGAAGGCCTGAAGGATCCGGGCGCTAACTAAAGTGTGTGAGGAAGAAAGGCATCACTGCATGGAACAGTGTGAGTATCACATCAATCACGCACACACCCTCAATAGGGAAGAGTATTTCAGTGTCTAGCCAATAGATAAGTCTTAGGGTTTCGAGTTTCCTCCAAGTCCCAGTGAGGTGGGACGAGGGCTGATAGAGCGTGCCCGCCCTCTGAGCACCAATACACATCAAGAAGGGCAAGGGTTAACTCGGTAACATCACTGAGGCACTGAACAAGATGCACAAGTTTGCTGAACAATTACGATCAAATGAACATTGAGGAGACAAAGACAGCTGGTGGCATTGGTTCAGTGGATGGAAGACTCTGATTCCATCCACCATACAGGTCCTGGGCTTAGTGATTGTGATGCTATGTTTGCTCCCTGTTTTCTGTCAATGTTGTATGTCTGTGTTTCAGAGGCAGCTGACAAATATTGGTTACCAGATGGTGAAAATAGACCCAGACGACTTGCCTGACTGGCCTCCAAACCCACACAAAGACTATAACCCACCGTTTGATGACGTCAGGACAGCTGATATGAAATTAGCCCTAGCTTAAAACACTCTCATTTGTGGTTATTTTCTGTTCTATTGTTTCCTGACCTATGTATATAGCTTGCTACCATTAAATTAAGATATCTATGTCTTACAAAACAGCCTTAGCATTATCCCTGTACACTCAATGACGTGTTAAGTCAAATCTCTCTGGGAACTCTTACCACTGAAATTGTGTACATTTCTTTCTTTTACCAATTATTATCCTGTAGGATAAAAAGGTGGGAAATGTGAAGGAAATTTAGTGAATGAACATTCCTATTCTCTGTGTTCCTGTGTGTTGAGCTCAAGTGGCCTAGTGTACTGAGAAAAGTTGTTTTTTCCACATGCTGTAATCGCCTTTCTGTGGCCTTGGCTGGTGATAAGCAGGGTGTCTGAGTTATCCCTAACCACGCATCCGCCTGCACATCCCAGAGCATGCCAGGTGCACGCTTTAACAAAGCTTCATAGAAAATCTTGAGCCAATCACATGAAGATGCGAACAGTAAGTGAATGCCTTTAGAGCATGACAGATAACAGCCACTAAAACACAACTCAGAGTGCGCGTACTCTCGGCATCACTGGTGTCTTTTTCTCTTCTTCTTTTCCCTTTCCTATTTTATATATCTGTTTTATATGGTCTACTATAATAAATAACTGAAAAGAAAACTGCTAAGCGTTCTGAAGTGTTTATTAGAAGTTTCCATTACAGTAGATAAAGAGAACCCAGTTAAACAAATGAGACAAAAATATTATACTTAGTCATCTATTTATTGAGGAAAATGATCCAATATTACATATCTGGGAGTAGCAAAAGTATGTGAACCTCTGGGATTAGCAGTTAATTTGAAGGTGAAATTCGTGTCAAGTGTTGTCAATCAATGGGATGACAAATCAGGTGTGAGTGGGCACCCTGTTTTATTTAAAGAACAGGGATCTATCAAAGTCTGATCTTCACAACACATGTTTGTGGAAGTGTATCATGGCACAAACAAAGGAGATTTCTGAGGACCTCAGAAAAAGTGTTGTTGATGCTCATCAGGCTAGAAAAGGTTACAAAACCATCTCTAAAGAGTTTGGACTCCACCAATCCACAGTCAGACAGACTGTATACAAATTTAGGAAATTCAAGACCATTGTTACCCTCCCCAGGAGTGGTCGATCAACAAAGATCACTCCAAGAGCAAGGCGTGTAATAGTCGGCTAGGTCACAAAGGACCCCAGGGTAACTTCTAAGCAACTGAAGGCCTCTCTCACATTGACTAATGTTAATGTTCATGAGTCCACCATCAGGAGAACACTGAACAACAATGGTGTGCATGGCAGGGTTGCAAGGAGAAAGCCACTGCTCTCCAAAAAGAACATTGCTGCTCACCTGCAGTTTGCTAAAGATCATGTGGACAAGCCAGAAGGCTATTGGAAAAATGTTTTGTGGATGGATGAGACCAAAATATAACTTTTTGGTTTAAATAAGAAGCATTATGTTTGGAGAAAGCAAAACACTGCATTCCAGCATAAGAACTTTATCCCATCTGTGAAACATGGTGGTGGTAGTATCATGGTTTGGGCCCATTTTGCTGCATCTGGGACAGCTTGCCATCACTGATGGAACAATGAATTCTGAATTATACCAGCAAATTCTAAAGGAAAATGTCAGGACATCTGTCCATGACCTGAATCTCAAGAGAAGGTGGGTCATGCAGCAAGACAACAACCCTAAGCACACAAGTCGTTCTACCAAAGAATGGTTAAAGAAGAATAAAGTTAATGTTTTGGAATGGTCAAGTCAAAGTCCTGACCTTAATCCAATCGAAATGTTGTGGAAGGACCTGAAGCAAGCAGTTCATGTGAGGAAACCCACCAACATCCCAGAGTTGAAGCTGTTCTGTACGGAGGAATGGGCTAAAATTCCTCCAAACCGGTGTTGCAGGACTGATCAACAGTTACCGGAAAGTTTTAGTTGCAGTTATTGCTGCACAAGGGGGTCACACCAAATACTGAAAGCAAAGGTTCACATACTTTTGCCATTCACAGATATGGACTGTAATATTGGATCATTTTCCTCAATAAATAAAGGACCAAGTATAATATTTTTGTCTCATTTGTTTATCTGAGTTCTTTTTATCTATTTTTAGGACTTGTGTGAAAATCTGATGATGTTTTAGGTCATATTTATGCAGAAATATAGAAAATTCTAAAGGGTTCACAAACCTCCATGCTCCACTTTAGTAATATGTTATAATCAATATGAAATTTAATTGGGAGCCAATGCAGTGTGGATAAGACAGGGGTGATGTACTAATATCTTCTAGTTAGGACTCTTGCTGCTGCATTTTGAACTAACTGGAGCTTGTTTATGCACTTATTGGAACATCCAGACAGTAAGGCATTACAATAATCCAACCTAGAGGTAACAAAAGCATGAACTAGTTTTTTCTGCATCATGTAGTGACATTATATTTCTTATCTTAGCAATATTTCTGAGATGAAAGAAAGCTATCCAGATAATGTTATCAATACAAATTTCAAATGAAAGACTGGAGTCAATGATCATACCCACTTCTTTTACTGCTGCATGTGAAGAAACAGAAAGGCCATCCAGAGTTACTGTGTAATCAGAAAACCTACTTCTAGCTGCATTTGGTCCTTGTACAAGTACTTTTGTCTTGTCAAAGTTAAGCAGAAGGAAGTTAATAAGCATCCAATATCTAATGTCCTTTACACATTCCTCAATTCTATTAAGCTGATGTCTCTCATCTGGTTTTGCAGAAACATACAACTGTGTGTCATCAGCATAACAGTAGAAACCAATACCATGCTTATAAATAATATTACCCAGAGGTAACATGTACAGTTGTGCTCATAAGTTGACATACCCTGGCAGAATTTTTGCTTTCTTGGCCATTTTTCAGAGAATATGAATGATAACACAAAAACTTTTTTCCCCACTCATGGTTAGTGGTTGGGTGAAGTCATTTATTGATAAACAACTGTTTTCTATTTTTAAATCATAATGACAACAAAAAACATCCAAATGACCCTGATCAAAAGTTTACATACCCAAGTTCTTAATACCGTGTATTGCCCCCTCTAACATCAATGACAGCCTGAAGTCTTTTGTGGTAGTTGTGGATGAGGCTCTTTATTTTCTCAGATGGTAAAGCTGCCCATTCTTCTTGGCAAAAAGCCTCCAGTTCCTGTAAATTCCTGGGCTGTCTTGCATGAACTGTGCGCTTGAGATCTCCCCAGAGTGGCTCAATGATATTGACGTCAGGAGACTGAGATGGCCACTCCAGAACCTTCACTTTGTTCTGCTGTAGCCAATGACAGGTCGACCTGGCCTTGTGTTTTGGATCGTTGTCATGTTGGTACATCCAAGTACGTCCCATGCGCAGCTTCCAGGCTGATGAGTGCAAATTTGCCTCCAGTATTTGCTGATAATGTGCTGCATCCATCTTTCCTTCAACTTTGACCAAGTTTCCTGTGCCTTTGTAGCTCACACATCTCCAAAACATCAGCGATCCACCTCCGTGCTTTACAGTAGGAATGGTGTTCCTTTCATCATAGGCCTTGTTGACACCTCTCCAAATGTAAACACTTTAGACTGGTACCAAAATCCAGAATTGTGACACCCAAAGGCATTTTTGAGACAAAGTCGGCAAACAGTCTTATTTTGTCAATTTGGGTGTGCCGAATTCAAATCTGCAATATGCCGAGCTCTATCTGACCTCTGTTGACCTCTAGAGGTCATTGAACTTTGGGCCTGTAAACGTATCAGCTGAACCCAGTTTCTCAGCTTTCTAAGGAATGAAATGTACTAAAATGATTAATGAATTTAGCAAATGGCCTTGTTTGTTAAATATTTGGGTGCTGAATTCATTTTTCATTTGTAAAATGACATATGACCTCTGATAACCTCAAGGTAATTAAACTTGGCCTATAGGCCTATGCATTTAACGGCATTTTTAAACTGACTTTACTCCCCCAAAAAGAATATGAACAGACAAAAAACAAATAGAAAGGAACAAATACAACATTAAATGCCAGTCCATGTACATGTGACTTACTTTTCACAATGAGAATGCCTAGGCGATCACCTTACATAACATTGCATTACATTTAGCAGTTATTGTTTATACAAAGCTACTGAAAAAAGGACAGATTCAGCAGCATACAAAATGTGGGGGCATACAGGGTATACAGGTTAATCAGGGTTAGTATATATGAGAGTTTTTTTCTTTGTTTGTTTTTTGTTTTGTTTTGTTTTAAACGGGGTAAAGCCTTTACAAAAAACAAACAACAAAGAAAAAAACTCTCATATATTGTTGTAGTATATACATGTAGTCAGACAGAACTGAAGAAGCCTTTCGCATGAGAGGTGAAACATCTTCAAGAATTTCAAGCAAGTCCAATTGCCTTCTTTAGCACCTACAGTTTGAGAACCTATGCTTGCCTAGGACCCTAAGATTACCTGTTATGTCCATCACCCTGGCTCCCGGTATGGACCCTTTTCACGCAACGTCACGACAAACGCGGCCACCATTTTGGACATGTACTACCAGTAGTTTACCACAGCCAACATTGAGGAACGGCAGCAAAGAAAGTGTTTATTTTCAGGAAGACTTCCATCATGCCACTATATTGTTGTGCACCTGGATGTAGTAACCATCAACAAACAAGGCAAGGTTTATCATTTTATCGGTGTTAGGGTTTTGCTGGGATTGGAACCTGGTTCGCTGGTGTGATAATCCAGCAAACCCCCACTAGGCCACCAGGGGGATGACTCAAATGCAGAGGCGTGAGGCGGAAGTAGAAAAAGTATCAAAAGGTTTATTTACAATATTTACACACAAAAAATCCAAAAAGTATAATCCAAAACGCTCAGAAGATATAAGGGAAAAAATTAAAAATCCAAAAGTTCAAAGTCAATACAAAAGCCAATAACCAGAAAAGAAGGGGTAAAAATCCAAACGCTCAGAAGATCCAAAAAGTAAAAAACAAAATCCACAAAGTCCAAAAGAAAGCAAAAATACAAAGAACACAAGAACATAGATGAGGAAATCGGAACAGAGGTAACTGGAGCTAAACATAACAGCACAAAGACTCCGTGACAAGAGGACTGAACTCAGGTGTATAAATACACAAACTAAAATAGGACACAGGTGACACTAATGAGGACTAGGCGGGGCACAAGACACATGGAAAACAACAAACATAAAACACAGAAACAGTGGCAGCCTCTAGAGGCCAAAACAAACATGACAAGAAAAGGAAATAACAGTGGCCTCCAGAGGCCAAAACAGTCCCAGTCCTAACAGGACCCCCCCCCCCCTCTAGGAGCGTCTCCTGACGTTCCCAGGGCGATCCGGATGGGCCAAATGGAAGTCCCGACACAGTTCTTTATCTAAGACATCCCGAGCGGGAACCCAGCAGCGCTCCTCAGGACCATAGCCCTCCCAGTCCACTAGATATTGAAGCCCGCCGCGGACCCGGCGGGAGTCAAGCAGGCGATGCACAGTGAACACAGTCTGGCCCTGGAAGATGCGGGGGGGGGGGTCCTAGGAGCAGGGGCATACGTGGACATCAGTACGGGCCACAACAGGGAAACATGGAATGTGGGGTTGATCCTCAGAGTCCGGGGCAACTGGAGCCGGCAGGCGACAGGGTTCACCCTGCGCACCACCTTGAAGGGGCCAATGTAGCGAGGAGCAAGCTTGCAGTTCTCCACCCGCAGCAGAAGGTCCTTAGTGGACAGCCAAACCTGCTGCCCAGGGCAGAAAGCATGGGCAGGTCTTCTATGGCGGTTGGCCTGAGTCTGGTTGGTTCTGGAGGTCTGGATGAGGGTCTTCCTGACCTTGCTCCAGGTCTTGCGACACCGTCTCACATATTGGTTGACCGAGGGCACCCCCGCGTCCTCCTCCTGGTCCAGGAACAGAGGTGTCTGGAACCCGAATTGGCACTGGAATGGCGACAGCTTGGTGGCCGATGACTGCAGGGTGTTGTGGGCGTACTCTGCCCATGGCAGCCAGGTGCTCCACGATGTCGGGTTATCCATAGCCAGGCCTCGCAGGGTGGTTTCCAGGTCCTGGTTGAGCCTCTCCGTCTGGCCATTGGACTGTGGGTGAAACCCAGAGGAGAAGCTGGCAGTGGCTCCGATGACCTTGCAGAACCCGTGCCACACTCGGGAGGAGAACTGGGGCCCTCAGTCTGAGACGATGTCCTGTGGGAGACCAAAGACTCGGAATACGTGATTAAAAATAAGTTTGGCTGTTTCAAGAGCAGAAGGGAGTTTGCACAGTGGTATGAAGCGGCAGGCCTTCGAGAATCTGTCGACTATAACCACAATGACAGTGTTACCTTGAGACTCAGGGAGACCCGTGATGAAGTTGACTGCCACGTGGGACCAGGGACGCCGGGGAATGGTCAGAGGATGCAGGAGACCCTGGGGACGCTGTCATGGATTCTTGGTTCTGGTGCAGACCTCACAGGACAGGACAAATGACCTTACTTCCTTCTCCATGTTAGGCCACCAGAAGCGTCTTTTCAGGAAGTCCAGGGTCCTCCGAGCTCCCGGGTGGGCGGTGAGAGGGGAAGCGTGACCCCACTGGAGAACCTTGGCCCGGGCTTGATGTGGGACGTACAAGAGGCCCGGTGGCCCCGTCCCAGGACCAGGGTCCTGGCGTTGGGCTCATCAGATGGCCTCCTCAATACCCCAGCGGACAGGGGCCACAATCCGGGACACAGGGATAATAGGCCCGACTTCACTCTCCCTGTTAGTGGCAGAAAACAGCCTGGACAGTGCATCAGGTTTGGTGTTCTTGGAGCCGGGGCGGTACGAGAGGGTGAAGTCAAACCAACTGAAAAACAGGGCCCACCTAGCCTGTCATGGGTTCAGTCTCTTGGCTTGCTGGAGGTACTCCAGGTTCTTGTGGTCAGTCCAAACCAGGAATGGATGTTGCGCTCCCTCCAGCCAGTGCCTCCACTCCTCAAGGGCCAGTTTGACCACTAGCAGTTCTCGATCCCCCACATCATACCGGGACTCCGCAGGACTCAGGCGGTGGGAGAAGTAAGCGCAGGGGTGCAGCTTTCCTTCCGAACGTTGAGAGAGCACCGCGCCGACACCACTGTCCGAGGCGTCCACCTCCACGATGAATGGTTGGGAGGTGTCCGGGAGGACCAGAATGGGTGCCGTGCAGAAGCGGTCCTTGAGGTCTTTGAACGCCTTTTCTGCCTGAGGAGACCAGACATAAGATCCACCTGTCCCTTTGGTGAGGTCCGACATGGGTGCTGCTACAGAACTAAAGTTCCTGATAAACTTGCAGTAGAAGTTAGCAAATCCTTAGAACCGCTGAACCTCTTTGACGGACTTGGGAGTGGGCCAGTCCCAGATGGCCAGGGTCTTGGTTGGGTCCATTTGGAGTTGGCCTGTCTGTACAATAAAACCCAGAAAGGAGACCGCGGGAACATGAAATTCGCATTTCTGGGCCTTGGCGAACAGATTGTTCTGTAGCAGCCTCTGGAGAACCTGGCGGACATGGTGGCGGTGCTCCTGCACGGTCTTGGAAAAGATAAGGATGTCGTCGAGGTAGACAAAAACGTACAGGTTACTCATGTCCCTCAAGACGTCATTGATTAGGGCCTGAAAAACAGCTGGTGCGTTGGTGAGTCCGAAGGGCATCACCTGGTATTCGTAGTGACCAGACGGGGTGTTAAAGGCAGTCTTCCACTCGTCTCCCTGTCGGATACGGATGAGGTGGTATGCGTTCTGTAGGTCCAACTTGGTGAAGACGGTGGCGCCTTGGAGCAGGTCAAATGCTGTGGACATCAGCGGAAGGGGATATCGGTTGCGCACAGTGATCTTGTTCAGGCCCCTGTAGTCAATACATGGTCGGAGCCCCCCATCCTTCTTGCCGACAAAGAAGAAGCCGGCACCAGCAGGTGAGGTGGAGGGTCGAATGAACCCAGAGACCAGGGCATCTTTGAGGTATTCCTCCATGGCCTTGCGTTCTGGCTGAGAGAGGGAAAACAGTCTGCCACGAGGAGGGGTAGTCCCAGGGAGCAAGTCGATGGCACAGTCGTAGGCCCGGTGCAGAGGAAGAACGGCGGCCCTGCTCTTGCTGAAGACCTCCTTGAGATCCCAGTACTCTGTGGGAACTTGAGATAACTCGGTGAGATCAGGGGGCTTGGCAGGAGACACAGGAGAGCTAGAGAGCAGACAAGAGGCATGGCATGCAGGGCCCCATTCCACAACCTGGCTTGTTACCCAGTCTATGCGAGGGTTGTGGCGAGTAAGCCAAGGAAGGCCTAGAATAACTGGGAACTCAGGTGAAGGAATCAGGTACAGGGATATTTCTTCCTTGTGACCTTGAGACTGGAGGAAGACTGGAGAAGTAACTTGGGTGACTCTTCCATCACCTAACGCTTGGCCATCGAGGGCAGACACAGACAGTGGGACTTCAAGAGGTGCAGTCGGGACATTGATACTTTGGGTGAAGTGAATATCCATAAAGTTCCCAGCCGCCCCTGAGTCTAACAAAGCTTGACAAGAGTGGACAGACTCACCCCAGGAGATGGAGACCAGGATGTAGATTCCTTGGCCAGGGAGGCCGGGAGAGAGGGTAGGCCCCATCACAACCCTCCCTCGGCTGGATGGGGTGGTCCTTTTCCCGAGAGTTCGGGACATGATGCTCGGAAGTGACCAGGCTTGCCACAGTAGATGCAGCACTTGTCCCTCCTTCTGCGCTCCCTCTCAGATGCGGAGAGGCGAGTACGACCCACTTGCATGGGTTCTGGACAGTCACTGGAGGAGGTAGACGGGCTCCAGGTAGAGGTAGGGAGGCTGGGGGGGCTCAGGACTTGGCGGCATTCTCTCATCCTGTTGTCCAGACGAGTAGAATGTGAGATCAGAGTTTCGAGGTCACTTGGGCATCCAATAGAGGCCAGGCTGTCCTTGATGGGGTCAGACAAACCATGGTGAAAGGCTGAAACCATGGCAGCCTCATTCCATCCGCTGACTGCTGCAAGCGTCCGGAACGATATGGCGTAGTCTGCGACGCTTCCTCCTTGCCGGATGGACATGAGCTTTCTGGCTGCGTCGGTACTGATGTCCGCCTGGTCGAAGACCCGAAGCATCTCTTCAGTAAACAGTTCAAAATCAGAGCACTCGGGTCCCCGTCTCTGCCAGATAGCTGTTGCCCAAGCTCGTGCCTTACCAGCTAACAAGGTTATCACAAAGGCGATCTTGCGGCGATCCGTAGTGTAGGTGGTAGGCTGGAGCTCAAAGGTGAGTTGGCACTGGGTAAGGAACCCCCGGCACTCACCGTGCTTGCCGTCATACCTCTGTGGTGCAGGAAGGCTGGGTTCGCGAGGTGAAGGAGACAGTGTGGTGGGAGGCACTGGAGCAGGAACAGGAGCTGGATCAGGATGAGGAGATGCAGGCAGAGGTGTCAGCTGTGCCAGGGTTTTCCCAATTTGCTGAAGCAGTACCTCGTGGCGAGCAAGGGCCTCACGTTGGCTTGTGAGCATTCGTCCATGAGTGTCCATGGTCGTTCCGAAGCGTGTCAAAGCTGCCATAATTCCCTGAAGTTTGGCCGGGTAGACAGTTGAAGCAGCCTCTGCTGAGTCGGCCATGACGGAGTCTTTCTATTAGGGTTTTGCTGGGATTGGAACCTGGTTCGCTGGTGTGATAATCCAGCAAACCCCCACTAGGCCACCAGGGGGATGACTCAAATGCAGAGGCGTGAGGCGGAAGTAGAAAAAGTATCAAAAGGTTTATTTACAATATTTACACGCAAAAAATCCAAAAAGTATAATCCAAAACGCTCAGAAGATATAAGGGAAAAAATTAAAAATCCAAAAGTTCAAAGTCAATACAAAAGCCAATAACCAGAAAAGAAGGGGTAAAAATCCAAACGCTCAGAAGATCCAAAAAGTAAAAAACAAAATCCACAAAGTCCAAAAGAAAGCAAAAATACAAAGAACACAAGGACATAGATGAGGAAATCGGAACAGAGGTAACTGGAGCCAAACATAACAGCACAAAGACTCCGTGACAAGAGGACTGAACTCAATACACAAACTAAAATAGGACACAGGTGACACTAATGAGGACTAGGCGGGGCACAAGACACATGGAAAACAACAAACATAAAACACAGAAACAGTGGCGGCCTCTAGAGGCCAAAACAAACATGACAAGAAAAGGAAATAACAGCGGCCTCTAGAGGCCAAAACAGTCCCAGTCCTAACAATCGGATCCCGGTAGATGCTGACCGACGGAGAAGATGGATAGCGCATACCAACGCTTGTGTAGTGACCACTTTGTTGGAGGTAAGACAAATAAAATTAGTCAGAAAAGGCATTACATTGCTGTTAACATTCCATTCTAGTTTACTGTAATTATGATCTGGCAGCTATTTACACCGGATCCAGTGTAAATAGCTGCCGGAGCCAACGTCCGAGGTTCCGGAGTGTGCTAGCTCGCGGCCGGCTGGAGCTGGAGACAAAGGTTGACGTGGGGTGGCCTTGGACTGAGGTGCCCTTGAGCAAGGTACCTGACCCCTGACTGCTCCCCGGGCACTCTGGTGTGGCTGCACACTGCTCTAAGTGTGTGTGCGCGCGCATGTTCACTGCTTCAGATGGGTTAAATGCAGAGGATGAATTTCACTGTGCTTCAAGTGTGCATGTGACAAATAAAGGTTTCTTCTTCTTAAAGCTGCCAGTGCCCCAAAAGGCCTAGCTAATTTCATGTGCTGTATGATAGAGTCTCCTATAACCAGAGCTCTTTCAGGTTTCTCAGCAGGTGCATCAATGAGGAGAGCGAACCTGTTTGACACATGAAGCAGAGAGGAGTGGTGCTCCCGTGGGCAAGCCTCAGCAGTAGCTATGGCTCTACGATTATGCCGCCAAGCTGTCACCCATTCGCCCTGCTGTGAGGGCTCTAATGCCAGAGGTGGGGGATTGCTAACTCCAATCTTACAAAGCCCCATAGTTATGGAATAGCCTTCCAAGTACTGTTCGGGACTCAGACACAGTCTCAGTGTTTTAAATCTAGGCTAAAAACATATCTGGTTAGTCAAGCCTTGTATTAATACAGTTTTTTTTATTATTAGGTAAAGGAGTAGGTCTGGAAGGTTCTCAGGCATAGTGTTTTGTTAAACTGGGATATACTGTATAGATGCTGTTGCCCCCCACTCTCTCACGTTCACTCGGGTTTGTTGATGGTGGAGTGGCTGGCTGCTTTATGTCCCAGGGCTCCCTTATATCTCTGTTACCTTCTGGCTCTCCCTTTAAGTTATGCTGTCATAGTTAGTCTTGCTGGAGTCCCTGTTTGCACTCAGCACAAAATGTATACTGTTCTTAACCATTAGTGATAGGCATACCTAACAACCTGTGTTTCCTCTCTCCCCTGTCTCTCTCTATCAAGTTACAGGTCAAGCCTGAGACACCAGTGATCCTGACCTCTTCTACTCCTTGGACCTGCCAAATCCATCCTGATGCCCTACGTCTGGCTGGAGTCTTATCACATCACTTATGTGGAGGATGGCCGCATATGGACAATCGGAAGTTGTACTTGGAAGATGGCTCTGGACACTTACAGATTTGCCATGATGGCTGAGGACTACAATTGAGATGATAACCTTAAGACTGCAGTGGTTATGAACAGTTTTGCACTCAAGTCTCCAACAGTTGATAACTTCAACAAAACAGACTTCATGCTAAAACTATAATGAATTGCCTGCTTATACAGTTGTACTTTGTGACTTTTCACTCTAACAGAAGCATGTTATTTATAATCATGCTATCTGTTATCACCCAAATAAGGATGGGTTCCCTTTTGAATCTGGTTCCTCTCAAGGTTTGTTTATGTCGTATGAGGCAGTTTTTCCTTGCCACTGTCGCCACAGGCTTACTCATCAGGGATAAATTCAGGATAAATTAGCTCATGTTGAAATTTTTTAATTTTCTGTCAAGCTGCTTTGCGACAATGTCTGTTGTTAAAAGCGCTACACAGAAAACTTGACTTAAGCAATGAACGTTGTCTCTGAACATGGTTTTCCTGAACACTCTCAGAAGAACGTCTCTTAAGAGCAACTTTGCTAAGAGCTTCTTCACAGCATGCATCCTCACTAAAGGCATTAGTACAACCCTGAATCCAAAAAAGTTGGGACAAAGTACAAATTGTAAATAAAAATGGAATGCAATGATGTGGAAGTTTCAAAATTCCATATTTTATTCAGAATAGAACATAGATGACATATCAAATGTTTAAACTGAGAAAATATATAATTTAAAGAGAAAAAATAGGTGATTTTAAATTTCATGATAACAACACATCTCAAAAAAGTTGGGGCAAGGCCATGTTTACCACTGTGAGACATCCCCTTTTCTCTTTACAACAGTCTGTAAACGTCTGGGGACTGAGGAGACAAGTTGCTCAAGTTCAGGGATAGGAATGTTAACCCATTTTTGTCTAATGTAGGATTCTAGTTGCTCAACTGTCTTAGGTCTTTTTTGTCATATCTTCCGTTTTATGATGCACCAAATGTTTTCTATGGGTGAAAGATCTGGACTGCAGGCTGGCCAGTTCAGTACCCGGACCCTTCTTCTACGCAGCCATGATGCTGTAATTGATGCAGTATGTGGTTTGGCATTGTCATGTTGGAAAATGCAAGGTCTTCCCTGAAAGAGACGTCATCTGGATGGGAGCATATGTTGCTCTAGAACCTGGATATACCTTTCAGCATTGATGGTGTCTTTCCAGGTGTGTAAACTGCCCATGCCACACACACTAATGCAACCCCATACCATCAGAGATGCAGGCTTCTGAACTGAGCGCTGATAACAACTTGGGTCGTCCTTCTCCTCTTTAGTCTGAATGACACGGCGTCCCTGATTTCCATAAAGAACTTCAAATTTTGATTCGTCTGACCACAGAACAGTTTTCCACTTTGCCACAGTCCATTTTAAATTAACCTTGGCCCAGAGAAGATGTCTGCGCTTCTGGATCATGTTTAGATACGGCTTCTTCTTTGAACTATAGAGTTTTAGCTGGCAACGGCGGATGGCACGGTGAATTGTGTTCACAGATAATGTTCTCTGGAAATATTCCTGATCCCATTTTGTGATTTCCAATACAGAAGCATGCCTGTATGTGATGCAGTGCTGTCTAAGGGCCCGAAGATCACGGGCACCCAGTATGGTTTTCCGGCCTTGACCCTTACGCACAGAGATTCTTCCAGATTCTCTGAATATTTTGATGATATTATGCACTGTAGATGATGATATGTTCAAACTCTTTGCAATTTTACACTGCCGAACTCCTTTCTGATATTGCTCCAGTATTTGTCGGCGCAGAATTAGGGGGATTGGTGATCCTCTTCCCATCTTTACTTCTGAGAGCCGCTGCCACTCCAAGATGCTCTTTTTATACCCAGTCATGTTAATGACCTATTGCCAATTGACCTAATGAGTTGTAGTTTGGTCCTCCAGCTGTTCGTTTTTTTGTACCTTTAACTTTTCCAGCCTCTTATTGCCCCTGTCCCAACTTTTTTGAGATGTGTTGCTGTCATGAAATTTCAAATGAGCCAATATTTGGCATGAAATTTCAAAATGTCTCACTTTCAACATTTGATATGTTGTCTATGTTCTATTGTGAATACAATATCAGTTTTTGAGATTTGTAAATGATTGCATTCCGTTTTTATTTACAATCTGTACTTTTGTCCCAAATTTTGGAATCGGGGTTGTAGTTGCCAAATCCAGTTGATATCACATGCTGTTGATTTTTAATCAAAAGCCAATTAAAGTAAGGCAAGGCAAGTTTATTTATATCGCACATTTCATACACAGTGGCAGTTCAATGTGCTTTACAGAAGTAAAAGCAGAACAGTGAACAATAGAAAATAAAATTACATAAAATAATTGGGGAAGAAAAATAATAAGAATTAAACAATAGTAGAAATAAAATAATAAAATGAAATAAAAGTTCAAAAAAGGAATCAGCCTTGAGATTAATTATTATTATGGGTTTAACTCATAAAGCGTGCTCTTCCCGTGGCTCTTCCACGAGGATCACCAAAAATCGTCCCGCAGACAAAATCTACGAGGATCCAAATAAAATCGTCCTGCAGACAAAATCTACAAGGATCACCAAAAATCGTCCCGCAGACAAAATCTACGAGGATCACCAAATAAAATCGTCCCGCAGACAAAATCTACGAGGATCACCAAAAATCATCCCGCAGACAAAATCTATGAGGATCACATAAAGCGCACTCTTCCCGTGGCTCTTCCACGAAGATCACCAAAAATCTTAAGTACTTAAATTATGTTAATATACTCTATCATTAAGCATCTGAGCCAAAATGAAAATGTGTCAGCATTACCATTATTCGTTGATATTAACCACTGCATTCAGGGAACACCCCAAAAGACGTGCCATTTTGGAGATGTTCAGACCCAGTCATCTAGCAATCACGATTTAGCCCTTGTCAAAGTTGCTCGGATCCTCACGCTTGCCCATTTTTCTTTCTTCCAACACATCAACTTTAAGAACTGACTGTTCTCTTGCTGCCTTATATATCCCACCCCTTGACAGGTGCTACTGTAATGAGATAATCAAATGCTATTCACTTCACCTGTCAGTGGTTTTAATATTATGGCTGATGGGTGCCATATACAGCCAGCAGAATGAACTCACTCCTCATGCCTGGATTCCAGAGACTTTGAATTCTACAAAGGAATGTCTCCTACATTTCTTTGGCCTACATTTCTCCTACACTTCTTGGCCTTATTTAATCTGGCTGTATTCACAACCTGACTGTGAATATGTATTCCATATTCACAATGTTGTCCAAATAGCTTATCCAGAGTCTTTGAGGTGATAGCTGAGGACTAATCCATAGTTGTAAAATAACTTTCTTGGAGGCTGTGAAACCTGCCATCAACATTTTCTGTTGGATCATAGTGTGTCCACTATGTGTCTACTTCTACCATGCTGCTGCAGCTGCACCGAACACAGTTGTGGTCAGAACTTTACATACACGGACATGAATGTCATTGCAATATTGGGCTTTCAATTATTAAACTGTTCTTTTTCTGTGGCAGAATGATGGTACATCTTTCATCAATAAATTATTTGTTGCACGAATTTTAATTTATTTCAGGTTTCTTGAAATCAACAGAGGGTCAAAATTATATATCCAGGGTCAAAATATTATATATGCCCACTTTCTGCACAACTTAATGCAGTGGTACTGAAAGTTCCAAAATGTCTTCACCTGCCAAGGACTCCTAATTTCTTGTCAGTGATCATGACTGACTACAGCTGGTAGCTTTTCTGTGCCAACATAAAAAGGGTTTGTTTGACAGCACTCACTGGACTGACCAACAGTACAATGGGGAAGTCCAAGGAACTCAGTTCAGAGCTGAGAAAGAGGATCATAGATTTATGCAACTCTCTGGATGGCTCTCTGTTTAATTTTGGCCCTGTATTAATGTCAGTAATCCCAAATTAAATTAAAACTTGTGCACCAATTTCTTTTTTATTAAAGGTGTACGTTATACAATCATTCTGCCACAGAAAAAGAAAAGTACAAAAAATCAGTTAAAGCCCAATATTGCCAAGACATTCATGTCAGTGTGGAACCCTCTGACCACAACAGTATACAATTCATGTACTGTGCCTACCTTTGTTTAAATTTACAACAAGAATAGCTCACAGTAGCATGCATTATTAACCTTTTATACAGAGTAAAAAGGTGTGTGTGTGGGGGGGGGAACCCTGGTTAAATATACAAAATATCATGTTGTGCTAACTCCTGTCATGTAAAGCACTGAATCTCCTCATGCCTTAAACTGAAGAAATGATTAACCATCAAGCTGTCATTTCTTGTAAGAAGGTATTACACCTGCTGTTTATTTCTCATTTGAGAATGTAAATATGGACTATTTATCCTATATACAGGTGAAGAGTTGGCCCAGAAAAAGTCATGTTTGTTCTTTCTTTCTGACCACTAAAACTGGTTTAGTTATATCATTCAGTAATAAATATTGATACTTACATTGAAAGAAATATGTTAAAATGCTTTTAGAAATTTGTCTTTGTTAAATACATCTTCAAACATTGACTTTTATTAATAAAACGGAGCCTAAATAGAAAAAAAACACCTTAAATTTCAAAACATCAAATTTTTAATTTTGAATAGTGCCGCAAGATACCTGTACAAAAAAAACAAAAACTGTACAAGCAAGTATTAGTCCTTGAGTATCCTGTGTGGATAATTTTTCCAGACCTCCCTCCCCACCCCTTTTGTCGCAATTTGGACACCTGCCAATTTCTACCCATCAACTAATCAACTCCCCTATCAAAAAACAGCTACCAACTGGGAGGGTGAAGCCTAACAATGCTCTAACCACTCTTTTTCCAACTAATGCTGATACTGCATTGCAGGGCAGGATAACACTTGTACTACTTTCCCCTCTTCTGCATACATAAGCTCACAGATGCCTACAATTACTTCGTACCACTGTGATTGACAGGAAAGTACATCATCCCTAGCAGTGATAACATCCAATTTTACTCCCTTAGCTCCCAGCCACTGTTCACAGCAATCGTGTGGCATCATTGGTATTTAAATTTGAGCTCTCCTAACAGGGAAAATGCTCCCCACTTAGAAGTCCCTTTTTGATTTCTTTTTTTAAAGCCAACATCGTTTGATAAGGTGTCAATTAACAAAATGAATGTGAAGCAACAGTAAGTGATGAAACATAGTGAGAATATAGTATTTTAAAGGAAAATAAATTCTTGTAAAATAACAGGATGATTTTTCACAAGTTCAACATATTGTCAAATTGATTAAGACACCATGCGGCTGAATATACAGAAGATGCCAGCGTCCTTCAAAATATGCTTCAGATCCCCAGAGGCAAGTGAGGTGCTGTTGTCATTTTCTTCTAAATGAGAACCTGAGGATAGAGAGAGAGAGAGAGAGAGAGAGAGAGAGAGAGAGAGAGATATTACTCATTTCAAGGAACTGAAGACTCACTGGTTTTGGACGACTGATTAGATTAGATTAGATAAAACTTTACTGATCCCTTTGGGAGGGTTCCCTCAGGGAAATTAAGGCCCCGTCCACACGGCAACGGATTCAGGTGAATCTGATAAAATTGTTTATCGTTTCGGCCTGGCGTCCACACGGCACCGGTGTTTTGGGTGCCCCAAAACGAAATCTTTTGAGAATGGGTTCCAGAGTGGAAAGATCTGGCAACGGCGCCGTTGCAAAGTCATCTGGATGAGTAGAATGGATTTGTTTACGATGACGTCACAACCACATGTGCTTCACGCCGGGTAGAAGTGTAACAAACTCGATGCGAGTTGTCAACAAATCCTATAACTTGGTTCATGAAACGTGCTTACAAAATATTTTCACTGTGAATATTTATTGTGTAATGGTGCAAAATGAGAGAGAGAGGGAGGGAGGGAGAGAGAGAGTAGCCCTTAAGGCAGAGTCAATCCCGCCAGCGAAAATAGGGGAAAAAAAGGAGCGATGTCACCTCTTCAGATGTTGGTTTAAGTCCTACAATACATTCCTCAAAAAAGGGCGTAGAAGAACAAATTAATCCATCAACGTGTAGCATTCAATTTATTCCGGACCATTAAAGACGCCACCTTCCGCGTAGAATCATACGTCATCCTCGCCGCCATATTGGATGGGGCAAAGCGGAGAATAAAGACGCCTCATTCATGTGCTGCGTTTAACTGTACCAACAGGTTTGCCGTCCAAAAGAGATCACATGGGATTACCTTTCACAGGTGAGACTGGAAAAATACTTTTCATTGTATTTGGTCATTATAACGTAATTTTACAAACAGATTTTTCTGACTGTGGCTAATATGAAGTCTCGCGCATAATAGTTTATGCGCATGCGTCCTTACTTCTTCTATTATTCTGGTGTCTCCGATGGGACCGTCTTACAGCGCACCTAGAGGTGTGGCATGTGTATTGCATCGTTTTCAGCAAGCGTTGCGTTGCCATATGTACCTGATATTTTACTGATCCGTTGCCCATGTAGACGCGATATTTTTTTTTTAAATCTCGTTGCCGTTGTCGTGTGGATGTAGCCTAAGATTCCAGCAGCATCATTACAGATAAACAGAGAAAAGAAATAGAGAAAAACTTCTGATAAATTAAAATAAATTAAGTATTTCCATATATAAATTTAAAAGAATAAGATATGGGGAAGAGAGGCTACTGCTCCTTCCCGTCCTCTGTCCTCCTGTTACCCCTCCTCCCCCCCAGAGAGGAGTTGTACAGTCTGATGGAATGAGGGACAAAGGAGTTTTTGAGTCTGTTCGTCCTGCACTTGGAAAGGAGTATTCTGTCACTGAACAGGCTCCTCTGGTTGCTGATGACGGTGTGCAGAGGGTGACTGGCATCGTCCATGATGTTCAATAGTTTGTCCATAGACCTCTTCTCTGCCACCGTCACCAGAGAGTCCAGCTTCATGCCGACCACAGAGCCGGCCCAGCTGATCAGTTTGTCCAGCCTGGATGTGTCCTTTTTGGATGTGCTGCCCCCCCAGCACACCACGGTGTAAAACAGGACACTGGCGACCACAGACTGATAGAACATCCACAGGAGTTTCCTGCAGATGTTAAAGGACCGCAGCCTCCTAAGGAAGTATAACCTGCTCTGTCCCTTCCTGTATAAGTGTTTGGTGTTGCAAGTCCAGTCCAGCTTGTTGTCCAGCCACAGCCTGAGGTACTTGTAGGAATCCACAGCCTCCCCCTTGATGCCCTCGATCAGAACTGGTCGGGACCTTGGTCTGGACCTCCCAAAGTCAATGACCAGCTCCTTGGTCTTTGAGGTGTTGAGTTGCAGATGGTTCCTGTTGCACCACACAGCAAAGTCCCTCACCAGGCTCCTATACTCCTCCTCTCTGTTGTCACTGATACACCCAATGATGGCTGTGTCATCGGCAAACTTCTGAATGTGACACAGTGCCGAGTTGTAGCAGAAGTCCGCGGTGTACAGGGTGAAGAAAAGAGGGGCCAGCACCGTGCCCTGGGGTGCTCCAGTGCTGCTAATTACAGTGTCAGACGTGATGTCCTTCAGCCTGACATACTGTCAGTGAGGTAGCTGGAGATCCAGGTGACCAGACAGGGGTCCACTCGCATCCTGTTCAGTTTGTCCTGAAGCAATAGGGGCTGGATGGTGTTGAAGGCACTCAAGAAGTCCAAGAAGAGGATCCTCACTGTGCTATTTCCCTTATCCAGATGCGAGTGGGCTCGGTGTAGCAGGTAGAGGATGGCGTCTTCCACACCAACACCTGCCCGGTACGCAAACTGCAGACAGTCCTGGGCATGTTGTACCTGGGGTCTGAGGAGGCTGAGGAAGAGCCGCTCCAACATCTTCATCAGATGTGAAGTGAGTGCCACCGGTCGTAAGTCGTTCAGCTCGCTGGGCTGATTCTTTTTGGGAACTGGAACGATACATGATGTCTTCCAGAGGGTGGGCACTCTCCCCAGCTGCAGGCTGAGGTTGAAGATGCATTGGAGTGGTTCACCCAGTTCAGCAGCGCAGGTCTTCAGTAGTCGTGGACACACCTTGTCCGGGCCTGCTGCTTTCCTGGGGTGAAGCTTCCTCAGTTGACCTCTGACCTGGTCTGCAGTAATGCATAGAGGAGTCTGTGTTGAGGTGGGGGAGGAGGGGGCTGCTGTGATGACTGGGAGGAGGTGTGTTGAGGGAAGAAGGAGAGATGGCTGCAGTGAGGGAGAGGGTGGGGGGGACATGGACTGGTTGAACTGATTGAAGAAGTCATTCAACTCGTTCGCCCTCTGCACTGTCCCCTCAACGACTCTGGTCTTTGTATTGTGGCCTGTGATGGTTTTCACACCTTCCCAGACCTCCCTCATGTTGTTCTCCTTCAGCTTCTGCTCCACCTTTCTCCTGTAGCTGTCCTTAGCTTCCCTCACGCAGCATTTCACCTCCTGCTGTGCTGCTTTCATCGCCTCCCTATCCCTGCTCCTGAAGGCGGCCTTCTCCCTGTTGAGGACAGCTTTGACTTCCTGTGTTACCCATGGCTTGTTTTTAGGGTAACACCATACAGTCTTAGCGGGGGAGACCACGTCTGCACAGAAGTTGAGGTAATCTGTCAGACCATGTGTCAGCCCCTCTATGTCCTCAAAGTGTGGGCTAAGCAGCACATCCCAGTCCGTGATGTCATAGAAGTCTCTGAGGGCATCTTCCATTTCAGGGGACCACCTCCTGATGGAGCTAGTTGTTGCAGGCTGCCTTTGAACCAGTGTACTTCAGCTGTAGAAGAACCAGGTTGTGGTCAGACTTCCCTAGTGGGGGGAGGGGTGTGACTCTGTATGCATCCCTCACATTAGCATACAGCAAGTCAATTGTCCTGTTGTTCCTTGTTGGACAATCCACAGCCTGGTAAAAAGCAGCCAAAGTAGAGTCCAAAGTAGCGTGATTAAAGTCCCCAGAAATGATCATAAATGCCTCAGGGTGCTGTGTCTGCAGCCTTGCTGTGACAGAGTGAATCCTCTCACATGCAGCGGCTGCATCTGCCCTCGGAGGGATGCAAACACAGATGGTGATCACATGACTGAACTCCCTCGGCAGATAATATGGCCGCAGGCTAACGGCTAGCAGCTCCAAGTCCGGGCAACATAAAACTGTCTTTACAGAGACATGTCCCGGGTTACACCAGCGGTTGTTAACATAAATGATGAGTCCCCCACCTTTGCTTTTCCCGCATGTGTTAGTGTCTCTGTCAGCTCTCACAGCAGTGAATCCCCGCAGGTCCATGTTAGCATCTGGTACGAGGTGTGTTAGCCATGTCTCCGTAAAGATAAATAAGCTGCTCTCCCGGTAAATCTGCTGGTTGTTCAGAGCGGAAAGCTCGTTGACTTTATTCAGCAGCAAGTTCACATTCCCCATGATAATGAAGGGAATGGATGGTTTGTAGCGCCACCGGTTGTCCACTAACCTAGCCTTTAGCTTAGCTCCAGCTTTGCAGCCCCTGGGTTTCCTCCTCAGCTCCGCCGGATGGGGTGTCGTATCCCGGCTCGTCCCATTGTTTTCAGGGCCAGCAGCTCCTCTCTCGAATACGTGAGAAAACTGGCTCCTGGTTGCGTGTTAAAGTTAAATATATTCATGTTATATAGTAAAACACATTATGTCTTCGTAAGAAGAGCAAAAAAGTAAAAAAAAAAAAAGGTGGGGAAAAAAAGGAGGTTTAAAGAGCTAAAAACTACAGAGCTACTGGAGAGGCAGCTGTCTCACACAGCGCCCAAACACAAGTTTAACTGATCAGCAATTACCAAGCTGCCACTGTTGGGTCTTTGAGCAACCCTTAATTTCTTAATGTATCCTGTCTCAAGCTTAAGTTTTATTACGTGAATCTGTTTATTTCACAGGCATGTTATTAAGACAAATTCTTCATGTGTGTATGTTTCACACTAACAGACTAGACAATTACCACATAATGAAAGGTAAAAGAAAGAAAGCAGAGAAATTAACCTTCAAGAAAAGGTGTAGAAGAAGAACTAAAACTGTATATTGAACATATGCATTTGTGCCAGCTGGACCAATAGAGTAGGTTAACTAGACTATAGGATGTAATGATACACTTCTTTCATGATTAAATCCAATTCATGACCAACATGCGTTATATGTTATAGCAACAGGACCACATTAATCAATTTTGATTTTATTCAATTCTCAGAATATTTTCAACAAAATTTCAATGAAAATTTATGACTGAAAAGACTTCTCTCTAATTTCTGAAACAATGCAAAACAATGTCAAATTTAAAAGTAAATAAATCAAAAATTGCTATGAACAGAAGGCATATAAAATATAAAAAGTTCACCATATCTAAAAATAAGTAAATGTAGAAGTAAATTCTGCCAAATATTCTGGCTGAATAAACAGTGTATGACCTGGGGGCCTTAAAACTGACTGAGAAACAATGAGCTCTGTGGCAGAAACAGCACTCCCAAGTGAGCTACAATTCCGTAAATAAATTAAATGCTTTAATGTGGTCCTGTTGCTATAACATATAACGCATGTTGGTCGCTGTAATCTGGAGCTATCGAGTGCTCAAACAGCATGCATTAATAGAATACTAATTTTCATGACGTGAATTACACATTTCCAAAATGCACACAACCATATTTTTGCATCGTGTGAGGCACTGTCAACACACACAATTTTTTGTTTTTTTCCACATCATTCTCTGTAAACCCTAGAGACTGTTGTGTGTTGAATTCCCAGGAGATCAGCAGTTTATGAAATACTTGGATCAGCCCATCTGGTACCAACATCCATACCAGATGGGCCAACTCCTGGTAAGTCACAGAAATCACACTTTTTCTTCATTTTGGAGTCTGCTGTTTGATTCCCTGAATCTCTTGACCTGTATCTGAGAGATTTTTGCTCTGCTGCCACATGACTGGCTGACTGTCAGTCCTGTGTGCTTTGGCGCATGCACCAGTTGCTCTGGACTGCGCGCATGGTGAGTGGACTCTCGCACGCGCGCTGTTAATTATGCACACCTGCATGGGATTAAGGTGCATCAGCGCACCTATATAAAGACTAAGTAGACACATGCTCAGTGCTAAGTATTACACCAAGTCAGTTGTGCATTACTAAGCCTTAGATTCCCGTGTTGATTTCCTGGTTTTCCGATCCTGTTTCCGGTTCTTTGTTTCTGTTCTTGTCTTTGCCTGATTCAGCCTGTTTGTTTTTCACCCGACCTTTTGCTAGTTTTCACATTTATGGAGTTTGCCTGCCGATTTTGGATTGTTTATGTGTGTTTTTTCACTGTTGTAAATAAAGATTCCTTCTGTACTTGCATCTGTCTTCAACCACGCCTCTGGCAGAACAAGTTGCAGTGGATGTAGTAGAAGGGTTCCAGTGCACTATGCTATGCCACTTCCGGAATTTGGTATCTCAGCCTTGCCTTGTTTTTCCAGCAGTGTACTGGTGTTTATACTCCTACACCCTACGATGGAGAGCATCACCCATGTGGCTTCAGCATACATTGTGGTGCCTTTTATGCGGACCCTGAGGAACCCAAGCCTCCAGAAGCCATCTGGGTTACATGCATGATTTCCTGGCTGACTGGATGAGCATGCCAATGGGCCAAGTTCCTCATGAGATTAGCGCACCTGTGCCTTTGGAGCTCACATGATTTTCAGGTCATGCTAGCGTTCATTTATGAGTCCCCAAAGAAGGAGAACCCCCATAAAAACGTTTGGGAGGGAGCTATTCTCTCTGAGGTCGATGCAGCAGCAGCAGAGGAGGCCATTGCTCTAGAGCTCCTCCTAAAGGCCATCAGTCCAGAGCCAGTCCCACAGCTCGTTCCACAGTCAGTCAATCTCAGAGCCAGCATCTGAACCAAAGCACCAGCCAGAGTCATTGCCAGAACCAGTGCCTGAACCAGAACCAGTTCCTCAGCCTGCATCAGAGCCAATATCTTAACCAGAGCACCAGCCAGTGTCACTGCCAGCACCAGAGCCAACACCAGAGCAAGAGCCAGTGCCTAAACCTAAGCCTGAGCCAATGCTAGAGCCAGCATCTGTACCAGTGTCAGCTCCAGTGCCAGAGCCAGTGTCTGGTCCAGAATCAGTGCCAGCACCAGAGTCAGAACCAGCATCGGTGCCAGAGTCAGCTCCAGAGCCAGCACGAATGTCAAAGCCTGCACCAGAGTCAACTCTAGAACCAGTGCCAGAGCCAGCTCCAGTGCCAGCTCTAGTGCCAGTGCCCAAGTCGGAGCCAGCACCAGAGTCAGCTCCAAAGTCAGAGTCAGCACCAGCTCCAGAGCCACTGTCAGCTTCAGCACAAGAGCCAGTGCCAGAACCTGAGCCTGTTCCAGAACCAGTGCCAGAGGATGACGGTGTGACCTCTGCCTCAACTGGCTATGAAGACATTGTTATCCTGCTGCCGGGTCCTGACCAGGACCGAAGTAAAGCACAAACAGAGCTCGGGCCCATGCCTGAGCCCCCTTCCAGCCCAGAGTCCGCGTCATCTCCAGAGCCCCCTTCCAGCCCAGAGTCCGCGTCATCTCCAGAGCCCCCTTCCAGCCCAGAGTCCGCGTCATCTCCAGAGCCCCCTTCCAGCCCAGAGTCCGCGTCATCTCCAGAGCCCCCTTCCAGCCCAGAGTCTGCATCATTTCCAGAGCTCAAGCCCCCTTCCAGCCCAGAGTCCATGTCATCTCCAGAGCTCGAGCCCCCTTCAAGCCCAGAGTCCGCGTCATCTCCAGAGCTCGAGCCCACTGCCAATCCAGAGCCCGCGTCAAGTCCCAAGCTCGAGCCCACTTGCAGTCTAGAGCCCGGGTCAAGTTCCAAGCTCATGCTTGAATCCAGTCCAGAGCCCGAGTCTTCTCCAGAGCTCGCACCTAAATTCAGTCCAGAGTCTGAGTCAAGAGCTCACGCCCAAATTCAGTCCAGAGTCTGAGTCATCTCCAGAGCTCACGCCCACTTCAAGCACAAAGTCCAAGTCCTGTCCTGAGCTCAACCTCACCTGAGTCAAGTATCCAGTGCCATGTCGGCTCAGAGTTGCGTCCCAATGATATGGCACCCAACATCAGGCCCTCATCCCTGGGGCCAGGAAGAATAGATTTTCGATCCCAGAGTGAGCTCTTGGGGGGGGGGGGGGGGGTCTGTCAGTCCTGCATGCTTTGGACCGCACACTAGTTGAATTCTTGGGCGCATTCTGGACTGCTCGGCACACCTCACACCTGCATGGGATTAAGGCGCATCAGCACGCCTATATAAAGACTAAGCAGACGCGTGCTCAGTATTACACCATGTTAGTTATGCATTACCAAGCCTTAGATTCTTGTGTTGATTTCATGATTTTCCGATCCTGTTTCCTGTTCCTTGTTTTTGTCTTAGCCTGATTCAGCCTGTTTGTGCCTTGCCCGACATTTTGCTAGTTTTCAACGTTTATGAGTGTGTTTTGCTAGTTTTCAATGTTTATTTACAACATGTTTTTTCACTGTTGTAAATAAAGATTCCTTCTGCACTTGCATCTGTCTCCAACCACACCTCTGACACTGATTAGATAAATGCATGAAGGTGCAGGTGTATAGGTCTTCTTATTAAAGTGGAGGATGTGTGTGGGTGTGTGTATAACATGGCTGGTTGATTCTTTGACTTTAATAAAGCTCATTTGATCCAGGTGGAGGGGCGGCACGGTGGTGTAGTGGTTAGCGCTGTCGCCTCACAGCAAGAAGGTCCGGGTTCGAGCCCCGTGGCCGGCGAGGGCCTTTCTGTGTGGAGTTTTCATGTTCTCCCCGTGTCCGCGTGGGTTTCCTCCGGGTGCTCCGGTTTCCCCCCACAGTCCAAAGACATGCAGGTTAGGTTAACTGATGACTCTAAATTGACCGTAGGTGTGAATGTGAGTGTGAATGGTTGTCTGTGTCTATGTGTCAGCCCTGTGATGACCTGGCAACTTGTCCAGGGTGTACCCCGCCTTTCGCCCGTAGTCAGCTGGGATAGGCTCCAGCTTGCCTGCGACCCTGTAGAAGGATAAAGCGGCTAGAGATAATGAGATGAGATGAGATGATCCAGGTGGATTAGATAAACAATAACAGCCTCTATTCTTGTAGCCAAGTTCTTGCTTATAATTTTTGTGTCCCTATCGAAGAGTGACAATGGTGAGTAAGATGGAGTAAGGCCGGGTCCTTGCTTAAAAAAAAAAGCTTATTTGAAATAGCTTCCCTTGAATTAATGTAACTGTTCCAGGCTCAGTGACTTCCATCAGTGAAATTAAGGTGCAACATATTTCTGCTAATTCAAGCCAGAATTTGCCGAAGTGTGAATGTGGCTCATGCGCACGCACACAATATATAAGTAGCCCTAACTGTGCAATGATGTAGTGATATGTTGAAGAACAAATTACACTGAGTGCAGAATTATTAGGCAAGTGAGTATTTTGACCACAACATCCTTTTAATGCATGTTGTCCCACTCCAAGCTGTTTAGGCTTGAAAGCCTACTACCAATTAAGTATATCAGGTGCTGTGCATCTGTGTAATGAGAGGGGGTGTGGTCTAATGACATCAACACCCTATATCAGGTGTGCATAATTATTAGGCAACCTCTTTTCCTCTGGCAAAATGGGTCAGAAGAGAGATCTGACAGACTTTGAAAAGTATAAAATTGTGAGATGTCTTGCAGATGGATGCAGCACTCTTGAAATTGCGAAGATGTTGAAACGTGATCACTGAACAATCAAGCGTTTCATTGCAAATAGTCAACAGGGTCGAAAGAAGCGTGTGGGGAAAAAAAAGGCGCAAAATAACTGCACATGATCTGCGGAAAATCAAGCGTGAAGCTAACAAGCAGCCATTAGCATCCAGTTCTGCCATATTCCAGAGTTGCAACATTCCTGGAGTGTCAAAGAGTACAAGGTGTGCAATACTGAGGGACAATACTAAGGAAGGCTGAAAAACGATCACCACTGAGTAAGGCACACAAGATAAAATGTCAAGACTGGGCCAAGAAATATCTTAAGACTGATTTTTCTAAGGTGCTGTGGTCTGATGAGATGAGAGTGACTCTTGATGGGCCAGATGAATGGGCCTGTGGCTGGATCAGTAATGGGCACAGAGCTCCACTCCGACTCGGACGCCAGCAAGGTGGAGGTGGAGTACTGCTATGGGCTGGTATCATCAAAGACGAGCTTGTTGGACCTTTTCGAGTTGAGGATGGACTCAAACTCAACTCCCAGACCTACTGCCAGTTCCTGGAAGAAACCTTCAAGCAGTGGTATAGGAAAAAGTCAGCATCTTTCAAGAAGAACATGATTTTCATGCAGGATAACGCTCCATCTCATGCGTCCAAATACTCCACTGCGTGGCTAGCCAGTAAAGGTCTGAAAGGTGAAAAAAATAATGACATGGCCCCCTTGTTCACCTGACCTAAACCCCATAGAGAACCTGTGGTCCATTATAAAACGTGAGGTCTACAAAGAGGGAAAACAGTACACCTCTCTGAACAGCGTCTGGGAGGCCGTGGTTGCTGCTGCACACAATGTTGGTCGTGAACAGATAAAGAAATTGACAGAATCTATGGATGGAAGGCTTTTGAGTGTCCTCATGACACTCAAAAGGGTGTCTATATTGGTCACTGATTTTGTTTTTGTTTTGTGTTTGAATGTCAGATATGTTTATTTGCAAATCTGGAGTTGTCATATCAGTGTACCTGGTGAAAATAAATAAGTGAAATGGCTACACATTTGGTTTTTATTAAGTTGCCTAATAATTCTGCACAGTGAAAGTTACCTGAACACATACATATTCTCCTAAAATGGCCAAAACTAAAAACACCCCACTCTAACTTCCATACATATTCAGCTTTGATATTTATGAGTCTTTTTGTTTGATTGAGAACATAGTTGTTGTTCAATAATAAAACTAATCCTCAAAAATACAACTTGCCTAATAATTCTGCACTCCGTGTATATTTAAAAATTACACTACCGAGTAAATAAAGCATCTACTTCACAATTAAAGCTTGAGAAGCAGCATGGCAGAAAATACATGTCAGAATAAATGTGCAAGTACATCTCGTTAAAGCAAACAAAATAAATAACATAAAAGACAAATTAAATGGATTCTATAGTCAAAATTAACGTGTAATATAAATACATCTCACGGTCAAATGGTACGCCATGTCACATAAATAAGGAGAATTTTGTAAATGGACTAATTTAAGGACATTTTTACTTGGTGCTTAATTTTATGGACTTTTTTGTCCAGCTGATGTCATGCAATGTGAAAAATTGAAATTCAATTTTGTGAATATTTTAATAATTTAGTCTTTGTTTCACCATCTAATTATGTTTCTGAGGCTGTGTCACTGTTAAATGGAATAAATGATAAATTTGTATTAAATTATCTTATATTTCTTCTTCTGGCTGCTCCCAATTGGGGTCGCCATAGCAGATCTTTCGTCTCCATTGCTCCCTGTCTTCCGCATCCTTCTCTACCACACCTGCCACTTTCATGTCCTCTCTCACCACATCCATGTAGCTCCTCTTTGGCCTTCCTTGTTTTTGTTTGCCTGGCAGCTCCATCCTCAACATTCTCCTTCCAACATGCTCTGCATCTCTTCTCAGGATGTGCCCATACCATCTCAGTCTCATCTCTCTTCGCTTAATTCCCAAGCTCTCCACATGTGCTGTCTCTCTGACGTGCTCATTCCTTATCCTGTCCAACCTTGTCACTCCCATCGCAAACCTTAACATCCTCAACTCCGCCACCTCCAACTTTGCCTCCTGTCTCTTTGTTTAGGGTACAGTCTCCAATCCATACATCACAGCTGGTCTCACTACTGTCTTATACATCTTACCTTTCACTTTTGCTGGGACTTTCCTATCACAAATGACTCCCGAAATCCTTCTCCAACTGCTCCACCCTGCCTGCACTCTTTTTCTCACCTCACTATCGCAGCCCCCATTTTCCTGCACAGTTGACCCCAGGTACTTGAATTCACCAACTTTCTTTACGTCTGCTCCTTGCATCTTCATCCCCATTCTCATTGATGCACATGTATTCTGTTTTGCTACTGCTCACCTTCATTCCTCATTAAAAAAATGAGAACAAAGCTGAACATTCTTAAATGCAGTGGTATTACATGTATATAACATTTTGCATATATAGCACATCAGATTTCTGACCCCTATTTAAAGGCTATATGGCTTTTCAATTTAATAAAATCAGTGAAATTTAGGTCCCTCTGAAATTTGGTCATTGTGATATATGTTTATTTCTACAATAGCTAAAAAACCAAAAACAACAACAAAAAAAGCCAGGCCATTCTGTAGCTGGGAAGTTATTTAATTTGAGGGGATTCCCTAGCAAATAATGTGCATGAAATAGCTCACTTTGCGTAGTCAAGCAGACAGAGGAAGTCCGGTGTGCACATGCGCAGGTTTACCTGCTGCTTCTTCTTTTCCTTCTTCTTTTGGGTTTGATGGTAGCTGGCGTCCAGTGTTGCATTACTGCCATCTACAGGTTTACCTTGGCCATGCACTGACAGTTACATCATTCTGTCACTAAACAAACAGCTGATCACACCGAAGTGCCTGCTGATATTTATTAGTTTGATCCTGCATTTCCTTTCCTTCATAACGTCTTTTCTTCTCGCTTTCCATTACTGTAGTCAGTTTTTCACATTTCATTCACGTCCTCAATTTTCCTCTCCTGTTTCAAATTTGTATCCCACAATGCCTTGTGAGAATGGGGAAAGCCCACCATGTGATGCATGACATAGTATCTTGAATTGGGTCATGGTGAAGCAAGAAAAAAAAATATAGAATTTAGGGCTACGTGGCCCTAAATTCATTAATTGTTCTATTTAAACAAACAAACAAACAAAGCCTAATAAAATTGTAAGTCAAATTCGAATTCAGTAGCTTTCAGTCCACTAAACAAAAATAACTGGGTGTCAGGGAAAATTATTTTTATGACGTAAACTTGAAAAATCTGAAAAAGACAATCTACCTTTAAAATACCAAACATGGCGTATGATTCATCCAAATATGTAGAATAAATGACATGATCTTCTATAGCTTTTTTTTCTTTAAAACCTCTTTTGTACAGCATTTTTCTTTTGACCTATTTACAAATTGAAAGAGAGGATCTTGATATTATCCTTAAATTAGGGCAAAACTTGAACTTGGGAATATTGAGAGATTGTTCATTTTGAAATTCATGAGTTAGAAGAGTCTAAAATTTTATTTGAATTACAGGAGTATTGGTATTCATACTCACAGTTTTTGAATAGTAGTCCTCTCCTCTTTGTGTTGTTCTTGATTCTCCTTTGTAGGAACAGAAAATGGGGAGTCCAATGAAGCAGTCCCCAGATCTACTTCCACCATGTTTGGTACTGGCTGAGGTAAAGCACCACTGCAAAATGCACAGGCAACTGAAGTTAAAGTCCATCTGCTTTCTTAAGTTGAGACTACAGTGCTTTTAAGTTCCTGTGATATTAGATGAAAGACTAAAATTAACCATAAACAAGATGAAATGGATGTCAAAATTGACATATTGAAGGTTTTTTTTTTTTTTAAATCTCTGTAGGGGGGCTTAGCCCTGCTTGTCCATTGAGCCAAGCCACCCTCTGGAGAAGTCTGTTTCAATTTTATTCATTATAACCTTATTTTGGTATAGTGTCATACCTTTTATAGAGTTGCAACTCTTCTTGGGCCACCAATAGCTGTGCTTTAAGCTGGTTCCTCTCCTGTAGAACCTCCTTTAACTCCTGCATTGTGAATCGTGGTCGGTTTGGGTCCTTCAAATCTATCACCAGCTTGTCAGGCCCAATAATCTGTTCCAAGAGGTATAACCAAAGCTTATGTGTATTCATATTTGTTACCAAACCATGCAACCATACTCATTCCTTCTTAAATTTTTATAAAAGGGGCATGTTGTACTGTTGCTAGAGCAGGGCAGATTATTTTCTAAATTAATTAAGTTTCCACTGAGTAGTATCTACCACTTGCGACACGGTTGTTTTTAGAATAAATTTCATAGGCCATAAAATTTGAGTTTGAGCCAGTGACTCGAAATGAGGTCGATGGTCTCGAAGAGCACTCACATTGTTACCGTTGTCATGCGAACCTGCAACAACTCTGTCCAGTTCTCCTTTCAGGTTGTCCCGCTCCATTCTGAGCTCCTCGAGCGCCAGGTTATATTTGCTTACCATTATTTCAAACATTTCCAACACCCGGACAATTTTGAATTGTAAATCTGAAACCTCCTGACCACCTCTGTTTATTTTTAATAAGTCCTTGCCAATGACGTATGAAATGTCATAAACATCTTCAACCCCCATTTCTAGTGGGTCTTTCTCGAAGGCAGGAACCGGAGACCCGTCATGCAAATCTCCCATTTCCGTGTTCTGTGTACAAAATATAAAGAAGTATCGCTCTAAATCAAATATGAAAATAAACCTAAATGACAGACTACGGTTCTTCGTGATTCAGAGAATACTGTTAAAGTCCACCCTACTCCAAAAACTTCCCCTTCCCGTTGAGTTGTATAGTCAGGGTCCGGAAGTACAAATTCCATTTGAACACAGTGAATGTGAGATTTACATGCAAAATTGTTTAAATTGTCTTTCCATGAACTATGAGATAATTAAAATATGGAATACATTCATGTAGAAGACATCAGTCAGTTTGCAACTTTATTATTATGATGATTATTATTAATCGTAATTCAAGATGCCTGAGAGATACTACATTACCCACAATCCTCAACGCGAGGCCCACAAATAGCAGCGAATGAACGGGGGTGACTCCAAAGTCCTTAAAGGGAAACTCCGTGATGTCTGTTTTTTTTTTTAAACCTGGACCCAAATATTTACGAGAGCGGCGGTTACAATTATCGATACCTTTTCAACTTTTGCCCATTGCAAAAGTAGAAAAGACTTTCAATCTGTAAATTGTGCGGATAATTACTCAAACTTCCACAGGGGGAGTTCATTCCCGATTACTTAGCATATCAAATCACGTGACACTGTTCCACAACTAGTCATCCAGATGATTATTTCTTTGAAAATAAATAAATCAATGAGATTGGTATGAGTTAACAAAACAGTTTGTATTTAAAATTTGTTTTACATATACTAATTTAATACAAAATAGCTGGGATAGGCTCCAGCTTGCCTGCGACCCACAGGATAAAGCGGCTAGAGATAATGAGATGAGATTTTTATATAAATGTTGGTGCTTATGTAAATGAGGAAGTAATTCTAATGTTTGTAAACAAATGAATTGATAATGTTTAACCTGTGTCAGAAAAGCTTTTTGTTCCACTTTCTACTCGCTTTCTAATTTTCGTAGATTGCATTTTGTTAATATCATTTGTTGTTGTTTGTATGAACTTCTTGTTTTGTAGTTTACCAATAATTCACACAATGGTCGTATTTGTTGCAATTAGATTCAGATTGGTGAAGCTTTAGTATTTTCAAACAAGTGTTTTTTTTAATTGATATTTTAAATTTACATCTAAAACTATAAAATGTCAACTGATACTGTAATATGTGGTATATATTTACAAGCAGCTGCAAAAAAATTCTGAAGGGAATTGAAAAATCTGAAGATTTCAAGCATGTAATGTTTAACATGCTAGGAATTTAATTCTGGTCTAATTCTATTTATTGCAATAGGATTCCAAATACGCTATAAGCATTCCATTCTGTTAAGAATCAGAACAAAATCATCATAAATCATAGCACTTATTTTTTAAAGTACTTCATCTACTTCAACAATGTTACACAAAGATCGATACATCTCATCTCATCTCATTATCTCTAGCCGCTTTATCCTTCTACAGGGTCGCAGGCAAGCTGGAGCCTATCCCAGCTGACTACGGGCGAAAGGCGGGGTACACCCTGGACAAGTCGCCAGGTCATCACAGGGCTGACACATAGACACAGACAACCATTCACACTCACATTCACACCTACGGTCAATTTAGAGTCACCAGTTAACCTAACCTGCATGTCTTTGGACTGTGGGGGAAACCGGAGCACCCAGAGGAAACCCACGCGGACACGGGGAGAACATGCAAACTCCGCACAGAAAGGCCCTCGCCGGCCACGGGGCTCGAACCCAGGACCTTCTTGCTGTGAGGCGACAGTGCTAACCACTACACCACCGTGCCGCCCAGATCAATACATAATGGTTGTAAATGTCACTTAATTCCACAGGGTGTCGAGAATGGTGGACACCACCGAAAGTGATCATGACGATTGACACCTCATGTGACTTCTCAAACGAATGTTTCGATACAAAATGGTGACTGTCAAATGAAAGCATAAGAAACAAAGTACGTTTTGACAAGGATATCATGAAATATGGGTGAATTTGATAAGTAAAAACATGTCCATGATCTTTCCACCATGCTTACCTGCGATGATAATGTCCAGGTTTTCCTCAAATTGCTGAGTGTACTTAAAAAAAAAAATCCATCTAAGGTAATGAGCTGTGTCATCAGATGACAAGATCAAAGGTCGATGAGGGTTTTCCGTTGATTAATTAACCAATAAATAACTTTTGTAACTGAAACTCACCTTTGTAAAGTTGTTTTTTATTGGTAAATCTGAAAAGGTGTCAATAATTATGGACTGTCGATAATTGCTCAAGGGACAAAAAAGATTAAAATTCGTCCAGTATTATGTGAGAACACTATAACAAGCAACTGCAAAATGGTGACAAAATTCTACAGGGCAATAATGCGCGTCAAAGTAAACCGCTTGTTTTCACCTTTGACAGGCTCATAATGTCATAATAATAAGTGTCTGACAACACAGAAAGAATCCCGGCAGAGATACACAATGTGTACATGTAACTGTCAATCATCATTAACAACATCTTTATCCTCATAAAAAAATCACCATTATAAAAGTCATATTTTATATATATATATATATATATATATATATATATATATATTACACACACACACACACAAACTTTATTTATATATATATAAAATATACAAACACACACACACACATATATATATATATATATATATATATATATATATATATATATATATATATATGCACACACACATATACACACGGGGAGGCATGGTGCTGTAGTGGTTAGCATTGTCGCCTCGCAGCAAGAAGGTCTGGATTCGAGCCCCATGGCCAGTGAAGGACTTTCTGTGCGGAGTTTGCATGTTCTCCCCGTGTCCAAGTGGGTTTCCACCGGGTGCTCCGGTTTCCCCCACAGTCCAAAGACATGCAGCCTAGGTTAACTGGTGACTCTAAACTGACCGTAGGTGTGAATGTGAGTGTGAATGGTTGTCTGTGTCTATGTGTCAACCCTGTGATGACCTGGCGACTTGTCCAGGGTGTACCCCGCCTTTCGCCCGTAATCAGCTGGGATAGGCTCCAGCTTGCGACCCTGCAGAACAAGATAAAGCGGCTAGAGATAATGAGATAAGACACACACACACACACACACACACATATATATATATATGTGTGTGTGTGTGTGTGTGTGTGTGTGTGTGTGTGTGTGTGTGTCTCATCTCATTATCTCTAGCCGCTTTTTTGGAATCTTGACAACTTTTTTGGAATCGGGGTTGTGTGTGTATATATACAGCGGTGCTTGAAAGTTTGTGAACCCTTTAGAATTTTCTATATTTCTGCATAAATATGACCTAAAATATCATCAGATTTTCACACAAGTCCTAAAAGTAGATAAAGAGAACCCAATTAAACAAATGAGACAAAAGTATTATACTTGGTCATTTATTTATTGAGGAAAATAATCCAATATTACATATCTGTGAATGGCAAAAGTATGTGAACCTCTAGGATTAGCAGTAAATTTGAAGGTGAAATTATAGTCAGGTGTTTTCAATCAATGAGATGACAATCAGGTGTGAGTGGGCACCCTGTTTTATTTAAAGAACAGGGATCTATCAAAGTCTGATCTTCACAACACATGTTTGTGGAAGTGTATCATGGCACGAACAAAGGAGATTTCTGAGGACCTCAGAAAAAGCGTTGTTAATGCTCATCAGGCTGGAAAAGGTTACAAAACCATCATCTCTAAAGAGTTTGGACTCCACCAATCCACAGTCAGACAGATTGTGTACAAATGGAGGAAATTCAAGACCATTGTTACCCTCCCCAGGAGTGGTCGATCAACAAAGATCACTCCAAAAGCAAGGTGTGTAATAGTCGGCAAGGCCACAAAGGACCCCAGGGTAACTTCTAAGCAACTGAAGGCCTCTCTCACATTGGCTAATGTTAATGTTCATGAGTCCACCATCAGGAGAACACTGAACAACAATGGTGTGCATGGCAGGATTGCAAGGAGAAAGCCACTGCTCTCCAAAAAGAACATTGCTGCTCGTCTGCAGTTTGCTAAAGATCACATGGACAAGCCAGAAGGCTATTGGAAAAACTTTTGGCCCTTTTCCACTACCCTTTTTCAGCTCACTTCAGCTCGCTTCAGCTCACTTCAGCCCGACACGGCTCGCGTTTCGACTACCAAAAACCAGCACGACTCAGCTCGTTTCAGCCCTGCTTAGCCCCTAAAACTCGCACCGTTTTGGAGTGGGGCTGAAGCGAGCCAAACCGTGCCGACTGAGGTTGGGGGCGTGAGCAGACACTCCCCTGTGCACTGATTGGTGAGGAGGCGTGTCCTCACATGCCCACACACGCCCCGCAAGCGCGCTGGGATCTGTAAACACCGCAAACCCGGAAGGAGAATAATTATGAATTACGAGAATTTCTGAAGCCTTATGCGCCTCGCCTCATCTATACGCTCTTGCCAGTATCTGTCCGCGTTGTCGGTGACAACAAGCCACAGCACCAAGACCAGCAACACTAACGACTCCATGTCCTCCATGTTTATTGTTTACTATTCGGGTCGTGAGACTACCGCTTAAAAGCTCACTGAATCAGTGACATACAGAGCATCGTGGACGAGTTCGCGGAGCGCAAGGCTCGTCGTATGCCCTTCAAATAATGTAGTATATAATAATAGCCAATAATGGCTATTGATGTTTTATTATGAGCCATGTACAGTATGTCGCCTAATGTTTTTTTGTTTCTGAGTTACATGTTCGTTTGAAGGACTTAATGTACAAAATAACATAGTTGCACCCCGGAGTGTTGAAATTGGTAAACACAGTGCATTCAGTGAGGTTTGCACCGCCCTCCTTTTATTTCTGACTCTTCTGTCACCGTTGCAACCTCTGAGCGCTCATTCGTATGCCCTTCAAATAATGTGCGCAGTATAGGCTATTGATGTTTTATTATGAGCCATGTACAGTATCCTAATGTTTTTTGTTTCTGAGTTACATGTTCGTTTGAAGGACTTGATGTACTAAATAACATAGTTGCACCCGGTAGTGTTGAAATTGGTAAACACCGCAGTTGCGGACATTTTGTAGCCTAAAATGATGTTATGATAAGCTTTAATAAAGGGCCCGGTCATTTGCCCCGCCCCCGGCCCGGCTCTGACTTGTTCCGCCACTGTCACTGATGTCACTGTTTGCGCTGCTTAACGACATCACGTGACGTCCACCCACTTTCGCTAACTCCACCCAATGTGTCCACCCACTTCCAGCCAGCACGGTTCAGCGCGGTTGTAGTCGAAATGCAACTCCAACAGCCCCGCTCAGCTCGACTCGGCACGGCACGGCTCAGCCGCGTTTGTAGTGGAAAAGCGGTATTATTGTGGACAGATGAGACCAAAATAGAAATTTTTGGTTTAAATGAGAAGCTTTATGTTTGGAGGAAGGAAAACACTGCATTTCAGCATAAGAACCTTATCCCATCTGTGAAACATGGTGGTGGTAGTATCATGGTTTGGGCCTGTTTTGCTGCATCTGGGCCAGGACGGCTTGCCATCATTGATGGAACAATGAATTCTGAATTATACCAGCGAATTCTAAAGGAAAATGTCAGGACATCTGTCCAAAAACTGAATCTCAAGACAAGGTGGGTCATGCAGCAAGACAACAACCCTAAGCACACAAGTCGTTCTACCAAAGAATGGTTAAAGAAGAATAAATTTAATGTTTTGGAATGGCCAAGTCAAAGTCCCAACCTTAATCCAATCGAAATGTTGTGGAAGGACCTGAAGTGAGCAGTTCATGTGAGGAAACCCACCAACATCCCAGAGTTTAAGTTGTTCTGTATGGAGGAATGGGCTAAAATTCCTCTAAGCCGGTGTGCAGGACTGATCAACAGTTATTGGAAACGTTTATTTGCATTTTTTGCTGCACAAGGGGGTCACGCCAGATACTGAAAACAAAGGTTCACATACTTTTGCCACTCACAGATATGTAATATTGGATCATTTTCCTCAATAAATAAATGACCAAGTATCGTATTTTTGTCTCATTTGTTTAACTGGGTTCTCTTTATCTACTTTTAGGACTTGTGTGAAAATCTGATGATGTTTTAGGTCATATTTATGCAGAAATATAGAAAATTCTAAAGGATTCATAAACTTTCAAGCACCACTTTATATATATATATATATATATATATATATATATATATATATATATATATATATATATGTATACACACACACACACACACACACATTATATATACATACACACGTGTGTGTGTGTGTGTATATATATATATATATATATATATATATATATATATATATATATATACACACAACCCCGATTCCAAAAAAGTTGGGACAAAGCACAAATTGTACATAAAAACAGAATGCAATGATGTGGAAGTTTCAAAATTCCATATTTTATCCAGAATAGAACATAGATGACATATCAAATGTTTAAAGTTTTAAACTGAGAAAATGTATCATTTAAAGAAAAAAATTAGGTGATTTTAAATTTCATGACAACACCACATCTCAAAAAAGTTGGGACAAGGCCATGTTTACCCCTGTGAGAAATCCCCTTTTCTCTTTACAACAGTCTGTAAACGTCTGGGGACTGAGGAGACAAGTTGCTCAAGTTTAGGGATAGGAATGTTAACCCATTCTTGTCTAATGTAGGATTCTAGTTACTCAACTGTCTTAGGTCTTTTTTGTCGTATCTTCTGTTTTATGATGCGCCAAATGTTTTCTATGGGTGAAAGATCTGGACTGCAGGCTAACCAGTTCAGTACCCGGACCCTTCTTCTACGCAGCCATGATGCTGTAATTGATGCAGTATGTGGTTTGGCATTGTCATGTTGGAAAATGCAAGGTATTCCCTGAAAGAGACGTCATCTGGATGGGAGCATATGCTGCTGGGCAATTCCATGTAAATGTCAACCTCACCATGCAAAAATAAAGCAACATGTAATACATCAAAACCACTCCCAGAGATATCACCTCGGCCTGTATTTTACAGATGTGAATAAGTTGAACCAATTTGTAACCAACTTAATATGTCACTGTCAACCCAAGCTAAAATCAACTTTGATCATGTACAATTCTATATTATTGCCACAAGCCACAGAAATGTATGCTAAAATCCACAAAACAGCAAAACAATAGCCATCCTAAATATTATTTAAGAACTTTGATAGTTTTAGCTGATATTTAGAGAGTTTTTCAAAGGGTTATGGTGGTTAAATTGCTGATTTTCTAAACATACGCCATGTCTATTTCAGACGCGTCACATCCATAACGGAATTTCGTCACATCCATAACGCTGACTTTTCCTTCCGAAACTCTGCATGAAATACAAAATATTTTAAACAAAGATTTTTTAATATTCATCTTGGACCCCTCTATCAAACGGATATCTCCATTTCGACATTAGGTTTACAATTTCACAGAGTTTGATAAAAATGTACAGTCACCCAAGAAAAGTGATACTTTTTCTGTCACATCCATAACGCATCTTTTATTGGCATTTTCTGGCATGCCCTAGATGTACTATGGGAATTGTTCTTGTTCTATCACTTCTCCAGTATGGTACAGCCTTAAAATATGCAACACCTGTTTAAATACTGGGAGACAATAAAACATGCACTGGGTCATTTGTTGCCATTTTGAGTTCAAGTGTCACATCCATAACGCTGGAATTGCTCTGCTCTAGAACCTGGATATACCTTTCAGCACTGATGGTGTCTTTCCAGATGTGTAAGCTGCCCATGCCACACGCACTAATGCAACCCCATACCATCAGAGATGCAGGCTTCTGAACTGAGCACTGATAACAACTTGGGTCGTCCTTCTCCTCTTTAATCTGAATGACATGGCATCCCTGATTTCCATAAAGAACTTCAAATTTTGATTCGTCTGACCACAGAACAGTTTTCCACTTTGCCACAATCCTTTTTAAATGAGCCTTGGCCCAGAGAAGACGTCTGCGCTTCTGGATCATGTTTAGATATGGCTTCTTCTTTGAACTATAGAGTTTTAGCTGGCAACGGTGGATGGCACGGTGAATTGTGTTCACAGATAATGTTCTCTGGAAATATTCCTGAGCCCATTTTGTGATTTCCAATACAGAAGCATGCCTGTATGTGATGCAGTGCCGTCTAAGGGCCCGAAGATCACGGGCACCCAGTATGGTTTTCCGGCCTTGACCCTTACGCACAGAGATTCTTCCAGATTCTCTGAATATTTTGATGATATGTTCAAACTCTTTGCAATTTTACACTGTCGAACTCCTTTCTGATATTGCTCCACTAGTTGTCGGCGCAGAATTAGGGGGATTGGTGATCAGAGGATGATCAGAGGAAGAGTGATCAGAGGAAGAGTCCCATCTTTACTTCTGAGAGCCGCTGCCACTCCAAGATGCTCAGAAGCATGCCTGTATGTGATGCAGTGCCGTCTAAGGGCCTGAAGATCACGGGCACCCAGTATGGTTTTCCAGATTCTCTGAATATTTTGATGATATGTTCAAACTCTTTGCAATTTTACACTGTCGAACTCCTTTCTGATATTGCTCCACTAGTTGTCGGCGCAGAATTAGGGGGATTGGTGATCAGAGGATGATCAGAGGAAGAGTGATGCAGTGCCGTCTAAGGGCCCGAAGATCACGGGCACCCAGTATGGTTTTCCAGATTCTCTGAATATTTTGATGATATGTTCAAACTCTTTGCAATTTTACACTGTCGAACTCCTTTCTGATATTGCTCCACTAGTTGTTGGCGCAGAATTAGGGGGATTGGTGATCAGAGGATGATCAGAGGAAGAGTGATCAGAGGAAGAGTCCCATCTTTACTTCTGAGAGCCGCTGCCACTCCAAGATGCTCAGAAGCATGCCTGTATGTGATGCAGTGCCGTCTAAGGGCCCGAAGATCACGGGCACCCAGTATGGTTTTCCGGCCTTGACCCTTACGCACAGAGATTCTTCCAGATTCTCTGAATATTTTGATGATATGTTCAAACTCTTTGCAATTTTACACTGTCGAACTCCTTTCTGATATTGCTCCACTAGTTGTCGGCGCAGAATTAGGGGGATTGGTGATCCTCTTCCCATCTTTACTTCTGAGAGCCGCTGCCACTCCAAGATGCTCTTTTTATACCCAGTCATGTTAATGACCTATTGCCAATTGACCTAATGAGTTGCAATTTGGTCCTCCAGCTGTTCCTTTTTTGTACCTTTAACTTTTCCAGCCTCTTACTGGCCCTGTCCCAACTTTTTTTGAGATGTGTTGCTGTCATGAAATTTCAAATGAGCCAATATTTGGCATGAAATTTCAAAATGTCTCACTTTCGACATTTGATATGTTGTCTATGTTCTATTGTGGATACAATATCAGTCTTTGAGATTTGTAAATTTTTATTTACAATTTGTACTCTGTCCCAACTTTTTTGGAATCGGGGTTGTAAAACAAAACTCTTTAACTGCACAGTAAGAGAAGTTTTTTGCAGTATGATTACAACATATGATTTAAACTAATTCAGTGGATGGATTAGTTAATTTAGGGTGTGTAATAATTCTGCATTATTATTAAATTCCCATTAATTGAGCTAAAAATCCCTACAACATACAGATGCTACAAAAGTCCTGATAAGAGTAGTAATACTGTAAAAATCTTAACGATACCCATCCCTAGGTCTGGAAGAACACTCACCAGAGACTCAAACAAGCAGCACAAACATATAAGGACTTTGCTGACAGTTGCAAAGGAGAGAACCCAAACTATGAACCAGATGGTTGCATATGGTTATCAACCTAACACTTCTGTGTCAGAAAAGGCTGCAAGAAACTCACACACATAGGATTATAATCCTATAACTAATTAATGAAGTGGCCTAACAAGCTTGAATTTCCCCATCACTTTTGCCTAGCTCCATCATTCCATATGTTCCAATTGAAATGTTCCACTAATAGCAACCCCAGTACCCCTTGACAATTACCCCTTTTCCACCAAATCAGTTCCAGGGCTGGTTCGGGGCCAGTGCTGGTGCTGGTTCACAACTCGTTCAACTTGCGAGCCAGCTGAGAAGCAGTTTGCTTTTCCATAGCTCGGGGTGCTAAGGGGAGCCACGTCATTACGTCACTGTATATGTCAGTTATGTCGCTGTATACATCAGTTATGTCGCTGCGTTTGCATAAACCTTGGCGCAAACATCAAAGCAACAACAACATGGAGAAGAAGAAGCAGCAACAACAACAACAATAATGGATGACTTCGCGTTTGTACAGCTGCTGCTTCTCGTTGCTTAAAAATGGCGACCTTTCGTGGTCTTGCTATTGTTGTTGGTCTTAACAACTCCCCCTCCCCGCTGACGTAAGCTGTTCTTTCCTCTGGCCCAGCAAAGAGCTGGTGCTAGCCTGGAACCGGTTTTTCTGGCCCCAGAGCCAGTTCTTTGTCAGTGGAAACAGAAAACCCAGTTCCAAACTAAGCACTGGCCCTGAACCAGCCCTGGAACTGATTTGGTGGAAAAGGGGCAAATGAGTGGCAATCAGCTTACATCATCAAGGAGATCCTTGACTTAAGCTGTAAGGGGGCAATCTCCACGCTCTCTTTGACTGGGAGGGCTAAAGCCCAGAGAAACAATGCTGGGTACCACCCAAAGATGTTCTCGACACCCTCCTTTGTGACAAATTCCATACCCATCACCCTGAACATTCAGCTCCTCAAGGTAGGCCCAAGAAAAAATCTGCTTTCTGAGTGAAGTCTTTGAAGGAGGGTTCTGTCATGTGTACACTGGAATCAGCGAGGAACTCCAACTCCCAAACTCCACCCCAAACTACAGATATATACCTCAAACTTCAGTTTTCAACCCACCTCAGAACTTATAAATATGGCTGCCATATATTCCCATTCACGGCATACACGCTTATTGTCACATTTACAGTCCCCTGACTACTGATTACACAAACCTAGAATTTATCACCACTCACCTCTACCTTTTTTGTACCTTTAACTTTTCCAGCCTCTTATTGCCCCATCCCAACTTTTTTGAGATGTGTTGCTGTCATGAAATTTAAAATGAGCCAATATTTGGCATGACATTTCAAAATGTCTTACTTTCGACATTTGATATGTTGTCTATGTTCTATTGTGAATCCAATATCAGTTTTTGAGATTTGTAAATTATTGCATTCTGTTTTGATTGACAATTTGTACTTTATCCCAACTTTTTTGGAATCGGGGTTGTATATATATATATATATATATATATATCTACAACCCCGTTTCCAAAAAAGTTTCCACTCACATCGGAGTGGTGTTATAACACCACTCCAATGTGAGTGGAAACTTTTTTGGAAACGGGGTTATATATATATATATATATATATATATATATATATATATATATATATATATATACAACCCCGATTCCAAAAAAGTTGGGACAAAGTACAAATTGTCAATCAAAACAGAATGCAATAATTTACAAATCTCAAAAACTGATATTGGATTCACAATAGAACATAGACAACATATCAAATGTCGAAAGTAAGACATTTTGAAATGTCATGCCAAATATTGGCTCATTTTAAATTTCATGACAGCAACACATCTCAAAAAAGTTGGGATGGGGCAATAAGAGGCTGGAAAAGTTAAAGGTACAAAAAAGGAACAGCTGGAGGACCAAATTGCAACTCATTAGGTCAATTGGCAATAGGTCATTAACATGACTGGGTATAAAAAGAGCATCTTGGAGTGGCAGCGGCTCTCAGAAGTAAAGATGGGAAGAGGATCACCAATCCCCCCAATTCTGCGCCGACAAATAGTGGAGCAATATCAGAAAGGAGTTCGACAGTGTAAAATTGCAAAGAGTTTGAACATATCATCATCTACAGTGCATAATATCATCAAAAGATTCAGAGAATCTGGAAGAATCTCTGTGCGTAAGGGTCAAGGCCGGAAAAAAATACTGGGTGCCCATGATCTTCGGGCCCTTAGACGGCACTGCATCACATACAGGCATGCTTCTGTATTGGAAATCACAAAATGGGCTCAGGAATATTTCCAGAGAACATTATCTGTGAACACAATTCACCGTGCCATCTGCCGTTGCCAGCTAAAACTCTATAGTTCAAAGAAGGAGCCGTATCTAAACATGATCCAGAAGCGCAGACGTCTTCTCTGGGCCAAGGCTCATTTAAAATGGACTGTGGCAAAGTGGAAAACTGTTCTGTGGTCAGACGAATCAAAATTTGAAGTTCTTTATGGAAATCAGGGACGCCGTGTCATTCAGACTAAAGAGGAGAAGGACGACCCAAGTTGTTATCAGCGCTCAGTTCAGAAGCCTGCATCTCTGATGGTATGGGGTTGCATTAGTGTGTGTGGCATGGGCAGCTTACACATCTGGAAAGACACCATCAATGCTGAAAGGTATATTCAGGTTCTAGAGCAACATATGCTCCCATCCAGACGACGTCTCTTTCAGGGAAGACCTTGCATTTTCCAACATGACAATGCCAAACCACATGCTGCATCAATTACAGCATCATGGCTGCATAGAAGAAGGGTCTGGGTACTGAACTAGCCAGCCTGCAGTCCAAATCTTACACCCACAGAAAACATTTGGCGCATCCTAAACTGGAAGATACGACAAAAAAGACCTAAGACAGTTGAGCAACTAAAATCCTACATTAGACAAGAATGGGTTAACATTCCTATCCCTAAACTTGAGCAACTTGTCTCCTCAGTCCCCAGACGTTTATAGACTGTTGTAAAGAGAAAAGGGGATGTCTCACAGTGGTAAACATGGCCTTGTCCCAACTTTTTTGAGATGTGTTGTTGTCATGAAATTTAAAATCACCTAATTTTTCTCTTTAAATCATACATTTTCTCAGTTTAAACATTTGATATGTCATCTATGTTCTATTCTGAATAAAATATGGAAATTTGAAACTTCCACATCATTGCATTCCGTTTTTATTTACAATTTGTACTTTGTCCCAACTTTTTTGGAATCGGGGTTGTATATATATATATATATATATATATATATATATATATATATATAAAATTTATATCTACACATACACACATTATATATACATACACACGTGTGTGTGTCTCTCATCTCATCTCATTATCTCTAGCCGCTTTATCCTTCTACAGGGTCGCAGGCAAGCTGGAGCCTATCCTAGCTGACTACGGGTGAAAGGCGGGGTACACCCTGGACAAGTCGCCAGGTCATCACAGGGCTGACACATAGACACAGACAACCATTCACACTCACACCTACGGTCAATTTAGAGTCACCAGTTAACCTAACCTGCATGTCTTTGGACTGTGGGGGTAACCGGAGCACCCGGAGTAAACCCACGCGGACACGGGGAGAACATGCAAACTCCGCACAGAAAGGCCCTCGCCGGCCACGGGGCTTGAACCCGGACCTTCTTGCTGTGAGGCGACAGCGCTAACCACTACACCACCGTGCCGCCCTATATATATATATTTATTTATTTATTTATGTATTTATTTATATATGGCAGCGGGGGCATGGTCAAACGTCGGTCTGTGAACGGAGGGCAGAGTCAGGGAAGGTAAGTTGCAGAATCACTGCACCTGATGTTTGTTAACGTGTGTTTGTGTGTCTTCCCCAGTGACCGCGCCCTATAAAAGGAGAGAGAGAGCAGAGGAAGGGAGCTCTCTCCCCAACTCCCCAACCAGAAGATGTGTGTGTGCGCATGCGTGTGTGGCTGGGAGAATGTTTAAAGCTGAAAAGCTGAGAATAAAAAGAGTTTTTGGAACTCAGTTCTGGCCTGCCGTACTTCTGTGCTCCACCCACCCGCTCTGATCGCTACAGTGGTGCCGAAACTTGGGATGGAGCACAGAAGAGAACAGCCCCATGGAGTCCTCCCCCTTCCAGGATCTGATCCATGCCCTCGCCACAGCCCAAAAGAGCCAGCACCAGGCGCTGGTCGCCCTCCGGAAGGAGCAGGAGCAAAGGTTCGAGGCCCTGGTGCTGGTGCAGAAGGAAGATCGCCAGGCGTTCCGGCACCTACTCGCCTCAGCGGGGTCCACCACCTCCACAGGCCCTCCCCATCTCACCCTAACGAAGATGGGCCTGCACGACAACCCTGAGGCCTTCCTCGCACTCTTTGAGCAGGCAGCAGAGCCCTGGGGCTGGCTGGTGGAACAGTGTGCAGCGCGCCTCCTCCCCCTGCTAACGGGCGAGGCGCAGCTGGCCGCGCTGCAGCTCCCCGCCGACAGTCGGCTGGCCTACGCCGACCTCTGCTGGGCTGTCCTCCAGCATGTGGGATGCACCCCGGAGCAACAATGACAGCGCTTCCATGCTCTGCGCCTGGAGGAAGTCGGCCGGCCGTTCACATTTGGCCAGAAACTCTGGGATGCCTGCCGGCGGTGGCTGAGGGCCGACAACCGCGATGCCGAGGGAATTGTCGATCTGGTGGCGCTGGAACAATTCATCGCCCGACTTCCCGAAGGAACAGCGGAGTGGGTCCTGTGCCATCACCCGGCGTCGCTGGATCAGGCCATCAAGCTGGCGGGGGACCATTTGGTGGCTGTTCCAATGGCAGGACAGCATGTCTCCTCTTCTCCCCTCTCCTCTTTCTCTTTTTCCCTCCTCTTCTGTTCCTCGTCCTCGCCCCGTTCCCCCACCGCGGAGGCGGGGGCCGGCTCTACCCCAGCCGGCCCACCGCACCCACGGTGCCCTATCGTTTCCCACTTCTGTGTCTGTCTCCCCCCCCCCCCAGATGAGTGAGCTCCGGAACACTGGTGCAGAGAGAGAGCCCGGGCCGGTTTGCTGGCGCGGCGGGGAGCCGGGGCACCTCCAGCATCAGTGCTCGGTGATGGAGGTGGGCACGGTGGTCCAGATCCCCGACGCGCCAGGGGCTGCCCTCGATCGGGCCAGAGCGTATCGCATATCGGTGAGTATCCAAGGGGATACGTATCAGGCTTTGGTGGACTCCGGCTGTAATCAGACCTCAATCCACCAAAGCCTGGTGCAAGACGAGGCATTGGGGAGAGCACAATTGGTGAAGGTGTTGTGTGTGCATGGGGATGTTTACAACTACCCTTTAGTGTCGGTCCTCATTCTATTTCGAGGGGAGAAATTTAGAGTAAAGGTGGCAGTTAATCCTCGCCTTACCCACTCGATAATTTTGGGGACTGATTGGCTGGGATTTCGGGAATTAATGACTCATTTAGTGAAGAGTGGGGCCTGCCATAGTTCAGCAGGTGGAGGTCCCGGTGTGGCATTGGTGGGAGCAGCTGTCACAGAGCCGTCTACATCATCACCGCATCAGAGTGAGGAGCCGCCGGCTCCTCCTCCCTCTCTCAGGGAATCCCTCGCGGATTTTCCGTTAGAGCAGTTGCGAGACGAGACTCTGCGGCATGCATCTGACCAAGTGAGAGTAATCGATGGTCAAACGCTCCAGCCAAACGCCACCCCGTCCTTCCCCTATTTTTCCATTATGAAGGATAGATTATACCGAGTAACGCAGGACACTCAGACTAAGGAGCCGATCACACAACTTTTGATCCCAAAGAGCCGCCGGGAATGTATATTCCAGGCGGCTCACTTTAATCCCATGGCCGGACACTTGGGGCAGGATAAGACACTAGCCCAAATAATGGCCCGGTTCTATTGGCCAGGGATTTGCGGCGATGTCCGTAGGTGGTGTACGGCGTGCCGCGAATGCCAGTTAGTAAATCCAGCGGCCATTCCAAAAGCGTCTTTGCGCCCCTTGCCATTAATCGAGACCCCATTGGAAAGAATTGGGATGGATCTCGTCGGGCCATTAGATCGGTCAACACGAGGGTATCGCTTTATTTTAGTTCTGGTGGACTATGCAACGCGATATCCGGAAGCAGTGCCTCTTCGCAATATCTCAGCACGTAGTATTGCAGAAGCACTCTTCCACGTCATCTCCCGAGTTGGAATCCCCAAAGAGATTCTGACTGATCAAGGCACTACGTTTATGTCACGCACACTGCATGAACTGTATGGGTTACTGGGAATTAAGCCAATCCGCACCAGCATTTATCACCCACAAATGGACGGCTTACTCGAATGGTTTAATCACACCCTCAAAAACATAATTAAAAAGTTTGTACGCGAGGACGCACGCAACTGGGATAAATGGCTCAAGCCCCTGTTATTCGCAGTGCGAGAGGTCCCACAAGCCTCCACGGGGTTCTGATGATGATGATCCACTGTATTCTGCAGCTCAGTATTGCTGTCGAAACAACTTCTGGCTGCAATCAGTCTTTCTTCCTTTCATTCCACTGTGTCTTCTTCCTTGCGAGCTGCCGTAGCTCTCCGAGTTTCTTTGCAGTTCTGAGATTTCCCATCCCTTTGTTTTTGAGGTCTGTCCTCAGGACACTTAGTAAGTTTGTACAGTGTCTTCCTCTTCTCGCCCTATACCTGCTGCATCCCACTATGGCAAAGTCCAGCACTTTTTGTGCTGGAGTGTCTGCCAGCATTCGGAGGATATGTCCAAACATACACCACCTGAGTTGGGTTACTTTTGTTGACAGTGGGATAGTATTACACATCTTGTACAGTGCCTTGTTGGAGATCTTGTGCAGCCACTGATACCCTGTGATTTTGTGCAGATGTTTTCAGTGACAGGCATCAAGTTTGTCCATGGCTGTCTTTGGCACTGCCCAGCTGTTGCAGTTGTACAGCATTATCGAGACACAAGTCGCGTTATATATTTGCAACTTTTTTGTCAGAGGAATTTTCGATCCACGGATCCATAGCTTCCAAAAGGATTGAAAGGCGATGTTAGCCATGATGCAGCGTGCTTCTATGTCTGAGGAGCTGCAGAGTAGGGATCCAAGGATCTTACTTTTCCTCCAGCTCTCCACTCCTCGGAGGGGGTTCGTCGTCCTCTCCTTTTTCCTTTGTATCCGCTAGGTAGATGTGGCTGTCTTACCCTCGTTAACAAACAGGTTTGAATCTTTCAGATTCTTGACAGCTATTGGAAGGAGTCTTTGCAGTGTGTCCTTTTCCTCATCAACAAAATCCACGTCATCTGCATATTCCATTTCTAGTGGCATACCTAGATCTGAAATTGGAGGGTTTGGTTTTGTAGAACTTCTCTGTATGGATGACAGTGCAGAGGCAAGGTAGCAGATCAACAGCACCGGGGACAGACTGTCTCCTTGTGGGGACCCAATAGTTGTTTCAAAATCTGCTGAGTAGGTGGTGTTGACTCTAACCTTCAGCTTGGTGCCTGCAAGTAGCAATCTTACCAGTCAGAGTTCGTCTTCGTTGCACCCTGCTTGGTCTAGCACTTCCAGGATTTTGGATCTTTTGATGGTGTCGAAGGCACGGGACATATCTATACCCATCTTGTAGAAGTCCCAATGTTTGATCATTACCACAGAAACGAGCATTCGCTGGGCCCACACGATATGTGCGCAACTGCGTCCCCTCTTGAACCCACTCTGATAAGGTCCTGTAAACTTGTCAATTTTGTCCCTGATGCGGTGCAGTGTAACAGTGGACAGGATTTTCCTTATGCTGTTCAGGAGGACAATTGAGGTATTTCACTCACGTGACCAAGTCATGTGACGCTGGCATTTTGGACGGCACGGCTCGAATCAGTTTGAATGCGAGGAAGGCGACAAACTAAAAACATAAAAGAAAAAGGAGCGAGATGCAGAAAACACCTTCACTATCCAGCGACGTAGGGCATTTACAGGGCGAGCAGAGGGAGAGGTATTTGCAAAAATTGAGTTTAGCAGGCTTAGAGAACGACGTTTACCTGCTTCCACAAGGATTGTTCACTGACAGCTAAGGTTTGTTCACATTTTCATTCGGTCCTCAGGATAAACAAAATGTTATTAAATGACATTGAAATAACTTCTTAGTCTGTTGAGACATGGCCCGTTATAAGTTTTTCCTTTACTGTATTTACTAGTTTACTGAGCGCGCTCCGGGGCTGGCTGGCTGGCTAGCGCTCCGGGGCTGGCTGGCTAGCTAGCTAGCGCTCCGGGGCTGGCTGGCTAGCTAGCTAGCGCTCCGGGGCTGGCTGGCTAGCTAGCTAGCGCTCCGGGGCTGGCTGGCTAGCTAGCTAGCGCTCCGGGGCTGGCTGGCTAGCGAGCGAGCGCTCCGGGGCTGGCTGGCTAGCGAGCGAGCGCTCCGGGGCTGGCTGGCTAGCGAGCGAGCGCTCCGGGGCTGGCTGGCTAGCGGGCGAGCGCTCCGGGGCTGGCTGGCTAGCTGGCTAGCGCTCCGGGGCTGGCTGGTTAGCGGGCGAGCGCTCCGGGGCTGGCTGGCTAGCTGGCTAGCGCTCCGGGGCTGGCTGGCTAGTTAGCGAGCGCTCCGGGGCTGGCTGGCTAGCGAGCTAGCGCTCCGGGGCTGGCTGGCTAGCTGGCTAGCGCTCCGGGGCTGGCTGGCTAGCTGGCTAGCGCTCCGGGGCTGGCTGGCTAGCGGGCGAGCGCTCCGGGGCTGGCTGGCTAGCGAGCGAGCGCTCCGGAACTGGCTGGCTAGCGAGCGAGCGCTCCGGGGCTGGCTGGCTAGCTAGCGAGCGAGCGCTCCGGGGCTGGCTGGCTAGCTGGCTAGTGCTCCGGGGCTGGCTGGCTAGCTGGCTAGCGCTCCGGGGCTGGCTGGCTAGCGGGCGAGCGCTCCGGGGCTGGCTGGCTAGTGGGCGAGCGCTCCGGGGCTGGCTGGTTAGCGGGCGAGCGCTCCGGGGCTGGCTGGCTAGCTGGCTAGCGCTCCGGGGCTGGCTGGCTAGCTGGCTAGCACTCCGGGGCTGGCTGGCTAGCGGGCGAGCGCTCCGGGGCTGGCTGGCTAGCGAGCGAGCGCTCCGGGGCTGGCTGGCTAGCTAGCGAGCGAGCGCTCTGGGGCTGGCTGGCTAGCTAGCGAGCGAGCGCTCCGGGGCTGGCTGGCTAGCGCTCCGGGGCTGGCTGGCTAGCGCTCCGGGGCTGGCTGGCTAGCTGGCTAGCGCTCCGGGGCTGGCTGGCTAGCGAGCGAGTGCTCCGGGGCTGGCTGGCTAGCGAGAGAGCGCTCCGGGGCTGGCTGGCTAGCGAGCGAGCGCTCCGGGGCTGGCTGGCTAGCGAGCGAGCGCTCCGGGGCTGGCTGGCTAGCTAGCGAGCGCTCCGAGGCTGGCTGGCTAGCTAGCGAGCGAGCACTCCGGGGCTGGCTGGCTAGCTGGCTAGCGCTCCGGGGCTGGCTGGCTGGCTGGCTAGCTGGCTAGCGCTCCGAGGCTGGCTGGCTGGCTGGCTAGCTGGCTAGCGCTCCGGGGCTGGCTGGCTAGCGAGCGAGCGCTCCGGGGCTGGCTGGCTAGCGAGCGAGCGCTCCAGGGCTGGCTGGCTAGCGCTCCGGGGCTGGCTGGCTAGCTGGCTAGCGCTCCGGGGCTGGCTGGCTAGCGGGCGAGCACTCCGGGGCTAGCTGGCTAGCGCTCCGGGGCTGGCTGGCTAGCCGGGTAGCGCTCCGGGGCTGGCTGGCTAGCTGGCTAGCGCTCCGGGGCTGGCTGGCTAGCTGGCGAGCGCTCCGGGGCTGGCTGGCTAGCTGGCGAGCGCTCCGGGGCTGGCTGGCTCAGTAAACTAGTAAATCCAGTAAAGGAAAAACTTGAGACTGAAAGGTTTTAAAAGTCATCCAAATGACTGAACGTAAACATTGCTACAGTAACATACCAACTACTGTTGTTGACATTAGCTAGCTTGCCGTCCAAAATGGCGGACACCGGGGCATCACGTGACCCTGTGACGTCAGGTGAAATACCTCAATAGGGTGAAGATTCGCGGGTGGACCAGGTGGTTTTTTGGGTTTGGGCAGGGCAATCAAGATTCCTTGACCAATAGATTCAATTAAATGATGATGTTCAAAGGCATAATTGATGATGGATGCGATGATTGGTGATATGGCATCACTCCCGTATTTATACAGTTCATTACTAACTCCATCCGGCCCTGCTGAGCGTCCGTTGTTAAGGGTCTTTATGGCATTTTTCACTTCTAGCTCTGTGATTGGTGTTTCTAGGGGTCTGGGTTCCCCTTGGAATGGCTCCAGCTGTTCGCCTTCTGGGTCTGTGAACTGTTCCTGGAACCACTCTCTGATTGCTTCTGCCTTCCCCCTGTCCATAGCAATGAATTGGCCTTCTGTGTTGTGCACTGATAGCGTTGGTTGGGGGAGTCCAACTTTAAGGGCACGGACGGCCTTGAACATCTTTCGGCATTCATCTGTGGATGAGATCTCATCTGCCAGGGTGTCTGCTCTAGCGATCTCAAGTTCCTTCAGATGTTTGTTTATTTTGCGAAGGATGTTATTACGTTCTTTACAGAGGTTGCTTTTGTTTTGGCCGTGGCCTTTTTGGTAGATGCGTAGTCTCAGTGCTTTTTGCTTCTCTGATAGTTCCATTACCAAAGGGTCGTCTATGTGTTTCCTGCCTCTGTTGCCTTTTAGCACTCCTAGGGTGCTGGCAGCTGACAGGTCCATGCATTTTTGCAGGGAGTTTAATGTTTTGTTGGGATTTTGCTCAATGTTTGTGTTGGCTATTTTCTTTTGCAAGCTTTTCTTATACTGTTCTTGTGTTTCGACATTGTTGATGAGTCTTGCTAGGTCGTACTTGACCTGGCTATTCTGACTCTGTGTTTTCTTATGGGCCAGATAAATTTTGTCCATCCTAATACGTGTGATCACTGGTTTGTGATCTGAGTTGAGATCTGTGCCTCCATATGTGCGGGAGTCTTTGAGTGATGGTTTGCTCTTGGACTTACAGAGTATAAAGTCTATTTGGTTGAAGATGGCTTTTGTGCCTGTTAGGACTGGGACTGTTTTGGCCTCTAGAGGCCGCTGTTATTTCCTTTTCTTGTCATGTTTGTTTTGGCCTCTAGAGGCCGCCACTGTTCCTGTGTTTTGTGTTGATTGCCTGTTTGTCTTCATTATCGTCACCTGTGTTCAATTTATTTTGTGTATAAATACTCCTCTGTTTGTTCCCTAGTCACGGAGTATTTATGCTATGCTGTTAGTGCCCTCTGTCCCTTGCCTGTGCGCTTGAGTTTTTGGTATTTTGTTTTCTTTGGATTTGTTCTACCCTTTTGAATCTTCTGAGCATTTTGCCTTTTCTTTGGACTTTGTACTACCTTTTGGATCTTCTGAGCGTTTTGCATTTCGCCTCTTTTTTCATTTTTGGATTATACTTTGTTTTTTGCCCCTGAACCTTTGGATTATACTTTTTGCTTTTTGCCCTGGATTGTATATAGTGTATATATTGTAAATAAACTTTTTGCTACTTTCTACTTTTGCCTCACGCCTCTGCACTTGAGTCATTCCACTGGTGGCCTAGTGGGGGTTTGCTGGATCATTACACCAGCGACCCGGGTTCGATTCCCAGCAAAACCCTAACAGGCCACCAGGGGAATGACTCAAGTGCAGAGGCGTGAGGCGAAAGAATTTACAATATATACACTATATACAATCCAGGGCAAAAAGTATAATCCAAAGGTTCAGGGGCAAAAAACAAAGTATAATCCAAAAATGAAAAAAGAGGTGAAATGCAAAACGCTCAGAAGATCCAAAAGGTAGTACAAAGTCCAAAGAAAAGGCAAAATGCTCGGAAGATTCAAAAGGGTCGAACAAATCCAAAGAAAACAAAATACCAAACTCAAGAGCACAGGCAAGGGACAGAGGGAACTAATAGCATAAAGACTCCGTGACTAGGGAACGGACAGAGAAGTATTTATACACAAAATAAATTGAACACAGGTGATGATAATGAAGACAAACAGGCAATCAACACAAAACACAGGAACAGTGGTGGCCTCTAGAGGCCAAAACAAACATGACAAGAAAAGGAAATAACAGCGGCCTCTCGAGGCCAAAACAGTCCCAGTCCTAACAGTGGCTTTGGAACCTGCTCCTGCCTTGTGGTCAGCAATGTGCCCAACGCAGGTTGTTCTGTGATGGGCTGGGTGCTTGAATACTGTGTTTGTTGCAAACAGGCCATTAGTGCTGATGAAGGATGCCAATGCTTCCCTGTTGCTATTTCTCTTTCCTATTCCATATGACCCTATACCAGCGCTCGAAACTAACGGTGTCCCGACGTCCCGGGGACCATAAAAAATGTCATTGGGACACAAAATTATCATATCTGGGACAATCCCGGGACAATGGAAAAAAAATAGATCTAGAAAAAAAGTTCTACATTAATATTATTTACAAAGCCGTAACACATACGTAGACATTCACCTAATTTGTCAATTTTAATTTTAAAACGTTAACAGCGAAAAATACATAGTAGCTACACTTTCGATGCACCTGCATCAGTAGGCTACAGAGCAGCGCATTCTGTTCTAGAATCTTCGGCCGGAGTCCGCGTTATATGGACTTGGAATGGAATTGCTACAGCACACGCTGCGCCGACTCTTGCCAGGACAAAAATGATGAAGTGGTTGAAGCGGACCGACCGCGGGGAAGAAACTGAAAGGCCAGACATAACGTCTCCGGGACCTTCAGGATCCAAAGTGTCATCGCCTGGTCTGCAGGCAACGCGAGCAACTGAATGAACTTAATGAACACTGTTAGACACGTTATAAAATACAACAGGAATGATGTGGATGATATTGACGGAAGATACCGTTCAACAGAATAAGTGAGTTTTCTTGGTGTCTTTCTAGTTCAGAAAGTTTAGTCAGTCAGCAGCACAACTAGGCTCGGACCTGGCACTATGCTGATGTTGCTAACATTTGCACCCACGTTTCAGCAGCGAAAGTTCATAAAAACGGATAACGGAAAGTTCATAAAAACGGATAACGGAAAGTTCATAAAAATGGATAACGGAAAGTTCATAAAAATGGATAACGGTAATGGATAACGGAAAGTTCATAAAAACGGATAATGGAAAGTTCATAAAAATGGATAACGGTAATGGATAACGGAAAGTTCATAAAAACGGATAACGGAAAGTTCATAAAAATGGATAACGGAAAGTTCATAAAAATGGATAACGGTAATGGATAACGGAAAGTTCATAAAATGGATAACGGTAATGGTGAAAATTATAAGTTGGCCTTATAAGTGCCAACAGATATTCAAGGTATAAGTAGATGAAATGAACATAAAAGGGGTCTTATTTTCAACTAAAGTGTACTGCAGATGTAGGGAGTTGAAACATTTTCTGAATGAGCTAGTTGGCCCCTTTAAATAAACGGGTATCTATTCATACAGTGAGATCGCCAAAGTTTAATAAACTGAAAATGCAATAACTGTAATTTTGAAGTAGATGATGTATAGGACATGTGTCACTTGTGTCTTGTGACTTATTGTAAAAATGATATAAAGGGTTCAAAATTGCATAGTTACAAATATAATAGTAACTTCATATGATAATATTAACCACTGGTTATTTCAGAGAGGAAAAAAATGGGGACACTATTGCTTCCATTCGGGACAATACAACACAGAATTCGGGACCACTGGGGGACACAAAGAAAAAAAGTTAATTTCGAGCCCTGCCCTATACACATGTCTAGTCCTGCATCTTTGTCAGCTTTGCTAAGTCTCCCTAGTTTAGCATTGAAATCTCCACATACAAATAGAGACCACCTGGCTGGGACTTTGATAGCAGTTCATTGTAGAGTGTGTCTACTAGTGACGGATTTTCTTGAGCTCTCTCTGATGTTGGGCCATATACATTGACGATTCGGCATTTTATGGTTTTGCCATTTCTAAGTGGAAGTGATAGGTCCATGGTGGTTATGCGGTCACTGATGCGTCCGTAGTTAAGTACATTGTTCAAGAGTCTTGGTCCTATCACAAACCCCAACCCGTGATGGGTTGTTTCTTTTTGCTCCATGAGAATCAATTTGTGACCAATTTGGAGAGTTTGTTCTGAATGACTGATTACTTTTGTCTCTTGGATACATGCAATGTCAATGTTGTAATGCTCACAGTCTGTTCCAAGTGTTTGTCTCTTCATGGCTGAGGTCAAGCCTCATACATTCCATGTTGCAAAGGCAAACTGTTGAGAAGATGGCGGTGCCCGAGGGTGCCGGACACAGCTTCTCGGTTGAAGAAAGGTAGACATTGAAGAGGTTGCCCTCTTTATGCGGTTGTCAGTTCGCAATCCTTGACGACTTGGCTTCCCAACTGTGTTGGTACGGACCGGGAGGACCTCGTGAAGGTGTCATCATCCCTCCCCACAGGGTTCTCCCCATTCGAATTACTATATGGGCGTAAGCCGCGTGGCATCCTAGATGTACTGCGGGAAAATTGGGAGGAGGGACCTTCAATGAGCAAAAACGAAATTCAATACGTTATCAACCTGTGGGCAAAACTCCACACACTCACACACCTAACCCAAGAGAATTTGCGGCAGGCCCAAGAACGGCAAATCCGCCTGTATGACAGGGGCACGCGCCTAAAGGAATTCGCACCAGGAGATAAAGTACTCGTGCTGTTGCCCACGTCGAGCTCCAAATTGGTCGCCAAGTGGCAAGGACCCTTTGAGGTCACACAGCGAGTCGGGGACGTCGACTATGAGGTGAGGCGAACGGACAGGGGTGGGGCGCTACAGATTTACCACCTCAATCTGCTCAAACTTTGGAACGAGGAGGTCCCTGTGGCATTGGTGTCGTTGGTTCCGGTGAAGGCGGAGCTGGGGCCAGAGGTTCAAAAGGGAACATTGACATCGCTTACCTCTCCGGTCCCCTGTGGAGACCACCTTTCCCTGACCCAACTCACGGAGGTTGCCCAGTTGCAGACCGAATTTTTGGACATGTTCTCACCCCTGCCCGGCCGCACCCGCCTCAAAGAACACCACATTTTGTGCTGGTCAGAAAAGCAGCCAAGAGACCCATGATCACTCTGGAGGAGCTGCAGAAATCCACAGCTCAGGTGGGAGAATCTGTGCACAGGACAACTATAAGTCGTACACTCCACAAATCTGGCCTTTTTGGAAGAGTGGCAAGAAGAAAGCCATTGTTGAAAGACAGGCATAAGAAGTCCCGTTTGCAGTTTGCCAGAAGCCATGTAGGGGACACAGCAAACATGTGGAAGAAGGTGCTTTGGTCAGATGAGACCAAAGTTGAACATTTTGGCCTAAATGCAAAGCGCTATGTGTGGCAGAAAACTAACACTGCTCATCACCCTGCACACACCATCCCCACTGTGAAACATGGTGGTGGCAGCATTGTGCTATGGGGATGCTTTTCTTCAGCAGGGACAGGGAAGCTGGTCAGAGTTGATGGGAAGATGGATGGAGCTAAATACAGGGCAATCCTGGAAGAAAACCTGTTGGAGGCTGCAAAAGACTTGAGACTGGGAAGGAAATTCCCCTTCCAGCAAGACAATGACCCTAAACATACAGCCAGAGCTACAATGGAAATGGTTTAGATCAAAGAATATTCATGTGTTAGAATGGCCCAGTCAAAATCCAGACCTAAATCCCATTGAGCATCTGTGGCAAGACTTGAAAATTACTGTTCACAGACGCTCTCCATCCAATCTGGCTGAGCTTGAGCTATTTTGCAAAGAAGAATGGGCAAAAATTTCAGTGTCTAGATGTGCAAAGCTGGTAGAGACATACCACAACTATAACCACAGCTATAATTGCAGCAAAAGGTGGCTCTACAAAGTATTGACGCAGGGGGGCTGAATACTAATGCACATCACATTTTTCAGATTTTTATTTGTTTAAAATTTTGAAGACCATTTGTCATTTTCATTTCACTTCACAATTATGTGCTACTCTGTGTTGGTCTATCACATAAAATCTCAATAAAAAAACTTTTAAGTTCGTGGTTGTAAGGTGGAAAAATGTGAAAAAGTTCAAGGGGTATGAATATTTTTTCAAGGCACTGTATTTCATTGGACCGCCTTTAGTTTTGATTATGGTGCACATTTGCAATGGCATTGTTTTGACAACCTTATGCAATGTTACAAGATTTATTTCTGTCTAGATTTCCATTCATTTTTCACCAAGATTGAAGAAATGTATTGAAGGAAACGTATTGAAGACAGGAGAGTCGATCTACTCCCTGAACCCCCTGTTGGGAGTCTTTTCCAACACATCCCAAAGACTTTCATGAAAATAATTCCTCATGCACCCTGAACCACTCGTTCACAATTTGAGCCCAATGAATCCTGGCATTGTTGTCCTGGAATATGCCTGTGCCATCAACAAAGAAAAAAAAATCCATTGACGTGATAACCTGGTCACTCATTACATTCATGTCAGCTGACTTCATTTCATTGCCACATAACATTGCTGAGCCGAGACCTGACCAAATGAAGATCATAGCACTACTTCCAGAGGCTTGTACAGAGGCCCCAATGCATAACGGGCTTTCCTTCTTACCCTGACATGCCCATCACTCTGGAATAGGGTCAATCTGAATTCACCAGACCACTCTAAGAAGTAGTTTTCTTATGGCTACACAGCTGTTTAGTCCCAATTCTGTATGTTCTCATCACATTGTGCTTGTGGCAATGTTCTTACTTTCACTATTAAATGTTGCCATGAGTTCTACTAACAATTTTCTATTATTCAACCAAGCATTTAAATGATCGCCAGTCAGTCATTCAAGATTTTTTTTTCAAACCACATTTTTCTCCCACAAAGATGACAGTTCACCACTATCCTTCGGGGTTTTAAACAATGAGTTGGACAGTTTTTTATTATTATTTTATTTTGGGATTGCAGATTGTAATGCATACATTCATCAAACCAATAGTATCTCTTCTGCATTCCATACATTCAATATTTATGAACTTTATACAGTTTGGGAGAGATTAAGTGTTTCCATAAAAGGATAATAAAGAGAGTGACAGATAAGTCCAGGAGAGGTTAGAAAAGAGGAGATTAAATACCATTACAAATTTGAAAGATAAGAAGGGGTTCAACATATATATGTGCGCATACAGTAAAGTTAAAGTTGCAGGAAAACAAGATCTTTACATAATCATTCACTTGACACCTCCACAAAGGCTGGTCGTATGGGCTTTACATATTTGACCCACTTAGTCCATAACTTAATAAACAGAGTTTTCTTGAGATGGAGAGAGAAAGTGATCCTTTCCATATTGTAAATCTCATTTACTATATTTATCCATTCTTGTATTGTAGGGGGTTCAGGGAGCAGCCAGCGTCTCGTAAGCGCTTTTTTGCAGACACATGTTAAAATACCAAACAAATATACATCAGTGCACCTTGCCTGGAAGTCAACATGTCCTAAAAATAAAGTGAGAAACTGAATGGGCAGGTCAGTATCAAGCATCTTTCTTAGTGCATTATGAATCTCTGCCCAGAATAGTTTTATCACTGGGCAGTCCCAAAATCTATGCCAATGGTCAGCTTATTGAGATGCGCACTGTCTCCAACATTTAGCATCTCCTCCTGCCACACATACTTTTTGCTTTGGTGTGATTAAAAAAAAACAAATAAAAACACTTCCATCCAAACACCCTCCACATATGAGAGTTTGTACATTTCCACTGGAGTTCACACACGTTCAGCCAGATCTCGTTTGATAGTTTAAGGTTTCCTTTGCTCTCCCACTTTTCTTTGATGTATTCTGTTGTGCATGTCTTTGTCAACAGGCCTTTGTAAATTCTAGAGATAATACCCTTATTTAGATTATTTTGGTAGGCGTCCAGGAGTACTTTCAATATAGGATCATCCATATCCGTTTTATGTCTAATATGTTCAAAATAAGTTCATATCTGGAGGTATCTAAAGAAAAAAAAAAGAGATTTTTCAAGTTGATATTCCTTCCTCAGACTTTCAAAGTCCTTTAGTTGCAAGTGAATAAAATGTTATTCCTTTCAAAACCCAAGATTTAAATCTATGATCCGGGGTCATAGGCACACCACTGAATTATTTGTAAATTATTCTCAAATTTGTATTCTTCCTTTATTGTATTCCAAATATTTAACTGAGCTTTGATCCATGGGTTTTCAATATTATTTTTGAATATTCCCAAATTTTTATGAGCCAATATGGCATGGATCGGTGGGTTAGTCTGAATAGAGAGTTCTACATCTTTCCATCTTGCATGAAATGTCGAGCTACATATATTGATCAGAGATTTAACCTGAGCTGCCAAATAATATTCTTTAAAATGAGGTAATGCCATCCCCCCTTACTCCTTTGGAAGTTGTAGTGTTTTAAATTTGACCCTGGGTTTCTTACCCTGCCATATGAATCTGGAGATGATTTTATTCAGTTCTAAAAACCATTTTAAGGACATTTCTACAGGAAGTGCTTGAAATAAAGAGATATCTTGGAAGTATATTCATTTTTACACTGTCTATTCTATGACTGAGGCTGAGGAAAGAGATAGAGTTCCACTTTTATGTCTTCTTTAATTTTTGTTAAAAGAGGGTCATAATTTATCTTTGTTATTGATGTGATTTCTTTTGGTGTATATATATCCCTAATTATTTCAACAAGTTCTGGTCCCAATTATGATGATATTTCTCTCTAAGGTGTTTTGGAGGTACAGTTAGGTCCATAAATATTTGGACAGAGGCAACATTTTTCTAATTTTGGTTCTGTACATTACCACAATGAATTGTGAATAAAACAATTCAGATGCAGTTGAAGTTCAGACTTTCAGCTTTAATTCAGTGGGTTGAACAAAATGATTGCATAAAAATGTGAGGAACTAAAGCATTTTTATTAAACACAATTCCTTCATTTCAGGGGCTCAAAAGTAATTGGACAAATTAAATAATTGTAAATAAAATGTTCATTTCTAATACTTGGTTGAAAACCCTTTGTTGGCAATGACTGCCTGAAGTCTTGAACTCATGGACATCACCAGACCCTGTGTTTCCTCCTTTTTAATGCTCTGCCAGGCCTTTACTGCACCGGTTTTCAGTTGCTGTTTGTTCGTGGGCCTTTCTGTCTGATGTTTAGTCTTTAACAAGTGAAATGCATGCTCAGTTGGGTTGAGATCAGGTGACTGACTTGGCCATTCAAGAATATTCCACTTCTTTGCTTTAATAAACTCCTGGGTTGCTTTGGCTTTATGTTTTGGGTCATTGTCCATCTGTATTATGAAACGCCGACCAATCAGTTTGGCTGGATTTGAGCACACGGTACGTCTCTGAATACTTCAGAATTCATCCAGCTGCTCCTGTCCTGTGTCATATCATCAATAAACACTAGTGACCCAGTGCCACTGGCAGCCATGCATGCCCAAGCCATCACACTGCCTCCGCCGTGTTTTACAGATGATGTGGTATGCTTTGGATCATGAGCTGTACCACACCTTCACCATACTTTTTTCTTGCCATCATTCTGGTAGAGGTTGATCTTGGTTTCATCTGTCCAAAGAATGTTCTTCCAGAACTGTGCTGGCTTTTTCAGATGTTTTTTAGCAAAGTCCAATCTAGCCTTTTTATTCTTGAGGCTTAAGAGTGGCTTGCACCGTGCAGTGAACCCTCTGTATTTACTTTCATGCAGTCTTCTCTTTATGGTAGATTTGGATATTGATACACCTACCTCCTGGTAAGTGTTGTTCACTTGGTTGGCTGTTGTGAAGGGGTTTCTCTTCACCATGGAAATTATTCTGCGATCATCCACCACTGTTGTCGTCTGTGGGCGTCCAGGTCTTTTTGCATTGATGAGTTCACCAGTGCTTTCTTCTTTTCTTTCTCAGGATGTACCAAACTGTAGATTTTGCCACTACTAATATTGTAGCAATTTCTCGGATGGGTTTTTTCTGTTTTCGCAGCTTAAGGATGGCTTGTTTCACCTGCATGGAGAGCTCCTTTGACCGCATGTTTTCTTCACAGCAAAATCTTCCAAATGCAAGCACCACACCTCAAATCAACTCCAGGCCTTTTATCTGCTGAATTGAGAATGACACAACAAAGGAATTGCCCACACCTGCCCATGAAATAGTCTTTGAGTCAATTGTCCAATTACTTTTGGTCCCTTTAAAAACATGGTGGCACATGTTAAGGAGCTGAAACTCCTAAACCCTTCATCCAATTTTAATTTGGATACTCTCAAATGAAAGCTGAAAGTATGGACTTTATGTCCATTATATAACTATAACTTGAATATGTTTCAGTAAACAGGTAAAAAAAACAAAATTTGTGTCAGTGTCCAAATATATATGGACCTAACTGTATGTATTTAAAAGTCAGAGTCTGAGTTTTTTGTATGCTCAATTTATATCCTGCAAGCTCACCAGATCTTTCTAAAAAGGCCCATTAATTTGATAAATGAACTAGATGGGCTAGTTAAAAATATCAAAACATCATCAGCATATGTCAGCACCTTATGATCATCCCCATTAATGGTTATGCCTTTGATACCTGTCTGTCTGTCTCAGCCACTGTACTAAACACTCTATATAAAGTGCAAAAAGTAAAGGGGAATGTGGACACCCCTCTCTCGTTCCACACTGTAGCAGAATAGTGTCTGAGAGATAACATTTATTTTTATCTGGGCTGATGGTTTGTCATAAAGTATACACATACCCTTAATGAAATTTTCATGTATGACAAATCTTTTAAAGGCCTTATTTAGGAAAATCCAGCTTCCTGAGTCAAAGGCTTTCTCTAAGTCCAAGCTAATTATGAGGGCTACAAGATTATTTTGTTGGATGTAATGCAGTATGTGCAGGGACCGCCTGATGTTATCCTGAGCTTGTCTTTGCAAGACAAATCCAGTCTGGTCATTACGTATAATCCGAGGGAGGATTTTTTTCAGCCTTTTGGCAAGGATGGCTGTATATAATTTATAATCAATGTTTAACACCAAAATGAGTCTATACGATGCACATTCTAATTTATCCTTTTCTTCTTTAGGGATAACAGAAATGACCGCTTCCTTCCATGAAGTAGGCATTTTTAAATCCACTAAAGTTGTATGGCAAGCCCGAAGAAGACTTGGCATTAATTCAATTCATAGGGCTTTATACCACTCTGAAGGGAGACCGTCAGGACCTGGGGATTTGTTTGCTTTCAATCTGGAGATGGCGCTGTTAAGTTCTGCCTCAGTTATTGCAACTGTTAATATCCGATTGTGTTCCTCTGAAGCTGCAGGTAGATTAAGAGAGTTGAGAAATTCACCAATCTGCTGTTCTCCTAATTCAGGTTGTGTATATAACGATTTATAGTATTCTTTAAATATTTTTTTGCATTTAACTTGGACTGTATTGTAGATTTTTTAGAATTTGGATCGGTTATTTTGCATATTGTGTCATCCACTTCTTGTTTTTATTTTGCTGATTTTAAGCCTGATTCATAATATTTCTGTTTTGTAAATACCATCTTTTTTTCAATTTCTTGTGTATACAACATGCTTATTTCATTCCTAACTTTCTTTATTCTTATCAAGAGGCTTGGATTTGGTAGCAGTTTATGTTGTGTCTCAAAATCTTTTAATTCTTTATTAACGTCCACTAGCCGTGATTGTCTTGCTTTTTTTTTCATGAGCACAAAAGGATATAATTTTACCTCCAACTACCGCCTTCAGGATATCCCATACTATACTTGGGTCTACTTCCCCTGTATCATTTTCTCCCAGAAACACTTGAATTTCTTTTCTCATTTGGGATGCAAATTTTGGGTTGTTTAGAATACTGGTGTTTAGTCTCCACTGTGATCTTCCTGGATTAATCACTAATATGAACAGTACAAACCACAGGAGCATGATCAGAAATATCAATACACCCAATATCACAAATACGTACAGTGGTGCTTGAAAGTTTGTGAACCCTTTAGAATTTTCTATATTTATACATAAATATGACCTAAAACATAATCAGATTTTCACACAAGTCCTGAAAGTAGATTAAAAGAACCCAGTTAAACAAATGAAACAAAAAATATTATACTTGGTCATTTATTTATTAAGAAAATGATCCAATATTACATATCTTTGAGTGGCAAAAGTATGTGAACCTTTGCTTTCAGTATCTGATGTGACCCCCTTGTGCACCAATAACTGCAACTAAATGTTTCCGGTAACTGTTGATCAGTCCTGCACACCGGCTTGGAGGAATTTTAGCCCATTCCTCCGTACAGAACAGCTTCAACTCTGGGATGTTGGTGGGTTTCCTCACATGAACTGCTCGCTTCAGGTCCTTCCACAACATTTCGATTGGATTAAGGTCAGGACTTTGACTTGGCCATTCCAGAACATTAACTTTATTCTTCTTTAACCATTCTTTGGTAGAACGACTTGTGTGCTTAGGGTCGTTGTCTTGCTGCATGACCCACCTTCTCTTGATATTCAGTTCATGGACAGATGTTCTGATATTTTCCTTTAGAATTCGCTGGTATAATTTAGAATTCATTGTTCCATCAATGATGGCAAGCCGTCCTGGCCCAGATGCAGCAAAACAGGCCCAAACCATGAAACTACCACCACCATGTTTCACAGATGGGATAAAGTTCTTATGCTGGAATGCAGTGTTTTCCTTTCTCCAAACATAACACTTCTCATTTAAACCAAAAAGTTCAATTTTGGTCTCATTCGTCCACAAAACATTTTTCCAATAGCCTTCTGGCTTGTCCACGTGATCTTTAGCAAACTGCAGATGAGCAGCAACATTCTTTTTGGAGAGCAGTGGCTTTCTCCTTGCAACCCTGCCATGCACACCATTGTTGTTCAGTGTTCTCCTGATGGTGGACTCATGAACATTAACATTAGCCAATGTGAGAGAGACCTTCGGTTGCTTTGAAGTTACCCTGGGGTCCTTTGTGACCTCAACGACTATTACACGCCTTGCTCTTGGAGTGATCTTTGTTGGTTGACCACTCCTGGGGAGGGGAACAATGGTCTTGAATTTCCTCCATTTGTACACAATCTGTCTGACTGTGGACTGGTGGAGTCCAAACCTTTTAGAGATAGTTTTGTAACCTTTTCCAGCCTGATGAGCATCAACAATGCTTTTTCTGAGGTCCTCAGAAATCTCCTTTGTTTGTGCCATGATACACTTCCACAAACATGTGTTGTGTAGATCAGACTTTAATAGATCCCTGTTCTTGAAATGAAACAGGGTGCCCACTCACACCTGATTGTCATCCCATTGATTGCAAACACCTGACTCTAATTTCACCTTCAAATGAACTGCTAATCCTCAAGGTTCACATACTTTTGCCACTCACAGATATCTAATATTGGATAATTTTCCTCAATAAATAAATGACCAAGTATATTTTTGTCTCATTTGTTTAACTGGGTTCTCTTTATCTACTTTTCGGACTTGTGTGAAAATCTGATGTTGTTTTAGGTCATATTTATGCAGAAATATAGAAAATTCTAAAGGGTTCACAAACTTTCAAGCACCACTGTATTCTATAGCAGGTCTTTCTGTAACACACACACAAAAAAAAATCTATTCTTGAATGTGTGTCATGAGGACATGAGTAAAAAGTGTAATCATGGCCTGTAGGGTAAAAAAATTTCCATAGCTCTAATATGCCTAGCTCTGACATTAAGACATTGATTTTATTGTGTAGTGATGTAGCAACTTGGCCTATAGATGAATCTATTGTAGGGTCAAGACAGATATTCCAATCTCCACCACATACAACAATTCCTGGGGCCTGTATCATTAATTAAACATCTTTCTGTAAAAAGCAAAATTACTTCCAGAAGGTCATTCCAACTGTGCCCAGTTGTCTCTTCTGAACTCCCATATTTCTTTGAGGATACTTTGCAGGCTAGCTTCAGAGCCATCATCACCATGTAGGCCCAATCCGAAGGGGTTTTGGCTTTGGTTATCTTGTCTTACTTCAGACTCACTTTCCATCATATTTGTAGTTGTCCTACTTCTAGTTGTAACCCCTCTCTCCATCGTGAAGCAAAACACGCACTTGAGTTGATAGAGTTTTGGGGGGTTATTTCAAAAACTGTCACGGAGCTCGTAAACTACGCTGCCATCTTCTCTATGGTGGAACCGGAAAATCCCGAGTTGGACAGTTCTTAACCTAATTCCAGTAATTTCAGCAGTCTCCTTAGTGGTTTTCTTTGGTTGCTACAGGCCAAATTAGTTTGACCCTTCTGAAACAGAGCAAGATCTTTTCCATGAACATGAGCTACATCTTCTGACATGGTTGTTTAAGAAATGAGAAGTTAGTCACTGCATCAGGCAGGGTTAAAATTAATGTTTCAGCTGGCAACAATCGTCATTGCAGTAATTATCCAGTCAAAGGCTAAGTATTTGCTTATTTAAATCAAAATGGAGACCTTTTTTTGGGAGGACAGTATATGTATTATTGTTTTGTTTGTTATCAGCTCAGTAAATATGTAATAAGTCAGGTAATTGAGAGGCTTTTTGTAAATGTCTAGGACACACAAAAATACATCTAAAGGCCTCTGCATGCTCTTGCGACAAGGCTTTCGCAGATAGCTTTTCGCAGACAGTTGTAATTTATTGTTGAGCGGGGGAATAGGCGTGCGCGATGTTATTCACCGGCACAACGCAAGGGGGCGTGAAGTCGCTAGGAGTAGTTGGTGGGTGTGGTTAGTGGAGTGTTTATCCTCCGGTTACTTATAATGACTAGAACTTTTTTTTTTATAATGACTAGAACTGGAGTCGTATAGATATACGCACTTCCTCACTCAACCGCTCTTCGTGCTGCTCCATCTTCGCTCGTGTTTTTAAAAATGCCGGTCGTGAAAACAAAACAAAACAAACCGGGAAAGTAGGGAAGCGGAAGTGGGTGTACAGCGGACCAATCAGAGCCCTCTTGTCTGCGAGGCTTCTGCGGTGGTCACAATTTTTGGGAGGTGCGCGCAGAGCGTCTGCGAATGTGGGGGGGCTACACAGACACTGTCTGCGAGGACTGGGTTGTCAGCATAAATTGGCCTTTAGGCTACGGTGACATTACTGGACTGAAGTTACTCAAATCTGATTTTACGCCTTAATGTGACCGATTTTATTTTTTTAGGGCTGTTGTCAAATCAGAGGAGTCACTTTCATATGCAGTTCTAAATCAGACACACATCGTATTTGTGGCTATGCAACATGAATGAAAATTACGAAAATTTATAAGCCATGTAGGGTGGCACGGTGGTGTAGTGGTTAGCACTGTCACCTCACAGCAAGAAGGTCCTGGGTTCGAGCCCAGCGGCTGGTGAGGGCCTTTCTGTGTGGAGTCTGCACGTTCTCCCTGTGTCTGCGTGGGTTTCCCCCCACAGTCCAAAGACATGCAGGTTAGGTTAATTGGTGGCTCTAAATTGACCATAGGTGTGAATGGTTGTTTGTTTCTGTGTCAACCCTGTGATAACCTGGTGACCTGGCCAGGGTGTACCCCACCTCACGCCCATAGTCAGCTGGGATAGGCTCCAGCTTGCCTGTGAGCCTGCAGAACAGGATAAGCAGCTACAGATGATGGGTGGATGTATGGCATGTGTTGAGAGCTGTCATCACCCAGCAACGGCAGCACAGCAAAACAACAATGGATGAGCGCTACAATAGCTGTGAAAAACAGCTGTCCCCCCCAATCTTCTCGACCTGATCATATACAACTGACAAACTGTTTGCAGTCCTCCAGAACAAAATGTATTGTGTACTTTAGCTACTATTGCATTCAGTCAGTTTTAATACCATGAGTTCTCACAGATATGACAGTTTTTGTTGTTAGCGATGCAGATGACTCAAGCAAAAACACATCAGTGTGTGCATGCATTCACACTACAGTTAGATACAGGTTACTTGTAATTATGAATGCGAATCATCAAGGTAGGCAAAGCCGATCTAAGCAAAAAAATTGAACAACGAGGAAAACTCAAACGACATGAAGAAACCTTGAGAGGGACAAGACTCAACAAGGAACATATCCTCATTTGGGTGATAACAGATAGCAAGATTATAATAACTTGTGTCCTATATAGTCAACAAATGTAACCGGGAAATTAATTATAATTTTAACATGAAGTCTATTTTGTTGAAGTTATTAACTGCTTACGAATGGAGACTTGAGTGCAAGACTGTTCGTAGCAACTGCAGTCTTGCCAACAAAAAACATTTGTATTAATTGTCCAGAGACATCTTCTAAATGCATCTTTAGGCTGTCCGTATGGCTGTGCACACTGTCCACACACTATGGAATGGCACTAAAGCAGTACAGTATAGGATTGTAGATAGGACATAAAATACTGTGCAAAAGGCTTAGGCGCATATGCTGTAGAGCAAAGATGCCTTAAAAATAAAAGCTATATGTTTACATTTAAAAAATAAAGAGCAGGCAGGAAACAGTAATAAATGAAGCAAAGTCAATATTTGGTGTGATGGCCCTTTAAAAATAGTCGTCTCATGTACAATTTATAAGAAAATTAACTGAAGTTTTTCTGACAATCTTGCAGAACAAACCACAATTCTTCTGAAGATATTGACCGTTACACTTTTTTTTTGCAGCAAAACCAAGCAGCCTTCATTATGTCCATTCTTAAACACTTTTCTCTGACCAAGGAATATTTCCCTTTGTCCGAACACATGTACCTCATTGGGAGTGTGCGTGCAAACGCCCAAATGCGCGTTTGCAGAAAGTTACATTGTTTCAATTCAGATAGATATTCATTGAGGCTCTAGAGGTGGTCAGCTTGAGGTTGGTAGGTGCTGTAAATCAGTCTCTTGACACCATCTGCTCAGTAAGACGCCATTCAGACGAGGTTTAACAAACATCTTGTATGTTTCAACATCTTCAGAGGGTTGTAAACTGCTATTGGTATAAAAGTATCAGGACATGACAAATCTGTGTGGTTGGATTTGTCCTTCTTACTCAATGTGTAAACTTTGGGGGGGGGGGGGGGGGGGGGGGGGGTTGTCTGTGTGATGAGATTTCCTGTGTTCCGGCATGTCTGAAGGACATGAATTTGCAAGCTAAAAATGATACTGGAAATATTAATATTGGGCCATGACCAAGTTTTGATCCTACAAGACAGATTAGAAATAAGGTAGTACTCAACAGGCATTGTGGCACATGTCTATGATGTGAACATGACAATCAGTTTTTAATCCACATCACAGAATAAGCGCGATTGTACAATTGTATAACTGAAGATATTGTTCATCTATTAGATCACCGGTGCAAAATAAGTTTATAAATGAAACTTTATCCACTCCCATCTTCTTCCTTTAAGCCAGCCACTAGTATTTTTTTGAACAGTCTCTTTTTTTCTAAATTTTCAGAGACCTTCTTTCGTTTTATTTGTTTTCTTATCCTGGAGTCCTCCTTCTGTTTTAGCAGCTCGCTATCTTCACCTTTGTAAACAATGTCCAGTTTCTTCTGCAGGATCTCTCGTGCACGCTTCCTGTTCAACTCCACTGACCTGGTCTGGTGACACTGTGGGAGAAAGTCCATTTTAAATAGAAATGTTCCATTTTACACAAAATATGTTTTACATTATGTAGAATGCATGTCTATCACAGAAGCTTTTGTGTGTGTATACATACAGACTATATATGAGTGATTCCACGCTTATGGGTACTGAAATGGGGACATTAACTTATTTTTAAAAATTCACCTAAAACCATTTCTTTTTTTACCATCAGGTCACAAAACATGTAATCTTTAATGAATGATATGTTAAAAGATAACTTTAATTTTCTGAGATGTAATAAGAACATATTTATATGCCAAAGTCAAACCTATGAGTTCCAAAATGATGTCTGTTACATTACTTCTGTTACGATTGTCCATCTCGCGTCTGTTACAAATTAATTACAATCTAGCTATATACCATGTTAATCTTATTGAAAGAATGTGTATGTTTATTCTACTACACATGTTTATTAATTATATTTGCTAAAACATCACCTTCCTATGTTTCAAAAAGTAATTCTACATTGTTAAAATTGAGAATATATATGTCCACAACACTTCTGTTACGTTCTGACTTTGGCATATAAATATGTTTTTATTACATCTCAGAAAATTAAAGTTATCTTTTAACACATCACTCATTAAAGATTACACGTTTTGTGACCTGATGGTAAAAAAAGAAATGGTTTTAGGTGAATTTTTAAAAATAAGTTCATGTCCCCATTTCAGTACCCATAAGCGTGGAATCACTTTTTTTTATATATATATATATATATATATATATATATATATATATATATATATATATATAAATGGCATGCCGTTCAGGAAATTAATCTTTGAATATATTGAAGGAAACCCTGAATATATGGAATGAAACTTTGAATATATTGAATGAAACTCTGAATATATGGAATGAAACCCTGAATATATTGAATGAAACTCTGAATATATGGAATGAAACTTTGAATATATTGAATGAAACCCTGAATATATGGAATGAAACCCTGAATATATGGAATGAAACCCCGAATATATTGAATCAAACTGGAATGAAACCCCGAATATATGGAATGAAACTCTGAATATATTGAATGAAACCCCGAATATATGGAATGAAACCCCGAATATATTGAATCAAACTTTGAATAGATGGAATGAAACCCCGAATATATGGAATGAAACCCCGAATATATTTAATGAAAACCCGAATATATGGAATGAAACCCCGAATATATTGAATCAAACTTTGAATATATGGAATGAAACCCTGAATATATGGAATGAAACTCTGAATATATTGAATGAAACCCCGAATATATGGAATGAAACCCCGAATATATGGAATGAAACCCCGAATATATTTAATGAAAACCCGAATATATGGAATGAAACCCCGAATATATTGAATCAAACTTTGAATATATGGAATGAAACCCTGAATATATGGAATAAAACTCTGAATATATGGAATGAAACCCCGAATATATGGAATGAAACCCCGAATATATTTAATGAAAACCCGAATATATGGAATGAAACCCCGAATATATTGAATCAAACTTTGAATATATGGAATGAAACCCTGAATATATGGAATGAAACCCTGAATATATGGAATGAAACCCCGAATATATGGAATGAAACCCTGAATATATTGAATGAAACCCCGAATATATGGAATGAACCCTGAATATATGGAATGAAACCCTGAATACATTGAATGAAACCCCGAATATATTGAATCAAACTTTGAATATATGGAATGAAACCCCAAATATATAGAATGAAACTCTGAATATATGGAATGAAACCCTGAATATATTGAATGAAACCCCGAATATATAGAATGAAACCCTGAATATATGGAATGAAACCCTGAATATATTGAATGAAACCCCAAATATATGGAATGAAACCCTGAATATATTGAATGAAACCCCCGAATATATTGAATCAAACTTTGAATATATGAAATGAAACCCCGAATATATGGAATGAAACCCCGAATATATGGAATGAAACCCCGAATATATGGAATGAAACCCTGAATATATGGAATGAAACCCCGAATATATTGAATCAAACTTTGAATATATGGAATGAAACCCTGAATATATGGAATGAAACCCCGAATATATGGAATGAAACCCCAAATATATTGAATGAAACCCCGAATATATGGAATGAAACCCCAAATATATGGAATGAAACTCTGAATATATGGAATGAAACCCCGAATATATAGAATGAAACCCTGAATATATGGAATGAAACCCTGAATATATTGAATGAAACCCCGAATATATGGAATCAAACTTTGAATATATGGAATGAAACCCTGAATATATGGAATGAAACTCTGAATATATTGAATGAAACCCCGAATATACTGAATCAAACTTTGAATATATGGAATGAAACCCTGAATATATGGAATGAAACCCCGAATATATTGAATGAAACCCCGAATATATAGAATGAAACCCTGAATATATAGAATGAAACCCTGAATATATTGAATCAAACTTTGAATATATGGAATGAAACCCTGAATATATGGAATGAAACCCCGAATATATTGACTCAAACTTTGAATATATGGAATGAAACCCTGAATATATGGAATGAAACTCTGAATATATGGAATGAAACCCCGAATATATTTAATGAAACCCCGAATATATGGAATGAAACCCCGAATATATTTAATGAAACCCCGAATATATTTAATGAAACCCTGAATATATGGAATGAAACCCTGAATATATGGAATAAAACCCTGAATATATGGAATGAAACCCCGAATATATTGAATCAAACTTTGAATATATGGAATGAAACCAGGGCTTTGAACCAGAATTTTTTTCCTATTGGTTCGTTCCGAACAGAAACGGAATTTTAACGTTTCCGGTTTTGGGTTCCACCATTAAATAGATGTTCCCGAACCGGTTAGAACAAAAAAATTTCGTTCCCGGAACGGTTAATTACGTTCCCTGTCAGCAGTTTAACAAATGGCTATAAAATTATGTCTCTGTCTCATCCAGCTTAAGCCAAATGTAGGCTAATTCTATTACAACCTTCATTAAATAAGACAAGAAATAATTCAAAACAATTATTATTTCAAATGTTGGCGATTTGGATTCTCAGTATGTCTTCCCATCTACACAAACAGAAAAAGTGCCAAAAATGAAAGAGGATTCGTTGAGTGTGTTACCAAAGGCTAGTCAGGCCCTATAGAGGGCTACCGCATGACGTCACCACGCCGCGAGATTTTGTTAGGCACCATATTGGAAGACCAAGTACACATCTATGCAAGTACATACATACATAAAACAAACTACACCTGAAATGTAGCCAGGGCCGGTTCTGCCCTAATCTGGACCCGGGTGCAACATCGCGCAACCCCCCCAAAAAAACACCAGTCTAAATCAGGACAACCATCACATAACTATAACTATAAACATTTTATATCAACTATTTTAACTAAATGGGCTATAATAAATAAGCCTGCAGGCAGCCACGGCGGGCTGCCTCAGAAAAGTAACCATTCAATGACACAACTGAAGGCCTGCAGCCACGGCAGGCTGCCTCAGAAAAGTAACCATTTGTCCTACCTTAAAACTCGTTTTGCATTTTCTGCCTCCTTTTTTGTATTTTCGACCCTCCGTTTATTTTCTTTCCTTTTCTGAAAACCCGATTTGTGTCCAGACATTTTGTTCTGCTACCAACGAACTAACTCGTCAGGTCTCGTCTCTCGAGTCCGCGATGATTCCCGTGGGAAGAGCAACAATTGATACATTTTTACAAACAGCCAATAGGGAGGTTGCAACATTCAGGCTCTTCTTTGCTCAGACACGAGACGTGATAGTAGTCCACCTTCCCGCTCTCTCCATTCAGTCAGCGAACGTCACACAGGAAGTGAACCCCAGCAGGTCATAGAAACTTGCGCAGGAGAAGAATGGCTTTTTTATTTGTAGGCTACGGAAACTTTGAGGAACGAAATAAAAACCGGTATTAACCGGTTACCATTATTTTTAATAAGCGTTTCTGTTCCGGAACATAAAAAATAATAAAGTTTCTGGTTTCGTTTCTGTTCCATGTGAAATAGAAAAAGTTCCCGGTTTTCGTTTTCGTTCCTTGAACCGGTTCAAAGCCCTGAATGAAACCCTGAATATATGGAATGAAACCCTGAATATATGGAATGAAACCCTGAATATATGGAATGAAACTCTGAATATATGGAATGAAACTCTGAATATATGGAATGAAACCATGAATATATTGAATGAAAACCCGAATATATTGAATGAAACCCCGAATATATTGAATCAAACTTTGAATATATGGAATGAAACCCTGAATATATCGAATGAAACCCCGAATATATGGAATCAAACTTTGAATATATGGAATGAAACCCTGAATATATTGAATGAAACCCTGAATATATTGAATAAAACTTTGAATATATGGAATGAAACCCTGAATATATGGAATGAAACCCCGAATATATTTAATGAAACCCCGAATATATGGAATGAAACCCCGAATATATTTAATGAAACCCTGAATATATGGAATGAAACCCCGAATATATTGAATCAAACTTTGAATATATGGAATAAAACCCTGAATATATGGAATGAAACCCCGAATATATTGAATCAAACTTTGAATATATTGAATGAAACCCTGAATATATGGAATGAAACCCTGAATATATTGAATGAAACCCCGAATATATTGAATGAAACCCCGAATATATTTAAATGAAACCCCGAATATATTGAATGAAACTTTGAATATATGGAACGAAACCCCGAATATATGGAACGAAACCCCGAATATATGGAACGAAACCCCGAATATATGGAACGAAACTCTGAATATATGGAATGAAACCCTGAATATATGGAATGAAACCCTGAATATATGGAATGAAACTTGGCTGACATCATGAAGGCACTGCCGCCGTCCTGCAGCAAAAATGAGTCAGTCGGCTCGGGATTTGACTGCGGCTATTTTAAACAATGAAAACATTGTTAACACTCTGGCGAATGCTTTTGGTTTTATTAGTGGTTACTTCTTTTATGTGCAACGAAGCTATGGTGACAAAGTTATTTCTCTCGTGGATCATTAAAGTCTGTCTAAGTCTAAATCTATGCTTGTGCATTCGCCGATCGCGGCGAATGTTAGCATTAGCTTTCATTAGATTAGCATTTAATTAAATTAGATTTTAATTAAATTAATTTAATTAAATTAGCATTAGATTTCATTACATATATTCAAAGTTTCATCCCATATATTCAGGGTTTCATTACATATATTCAAAGTTTCATTCCATATATTCAGGGTTTCATTCCATATATTCATTCCATATATTCAGGGTTTCATTCCATATATTCAGGGTTTCATTCCATATATTCAATGTTTCATTCCATATATTCATTCCATATATTCAGGGTTTCATTCCATATATTCAATGTTTCATTCCATATATTCAGAGTTTCATTCCATATATTCAGGGTTTCATTCAATATATTCAATATGTGTTAGCTTCCGGCTAATGTTAATGGCAAAATTAATGTATATACATTAATTTTGCCATTAACATTAGCCGGAAGCTAACACATATTTGTATAACGGTATTTTCTGTTTCGAAAACTAATTTGTAAATTTTGTTTGTCGAGTTTTACAGCGTTTCTCAATATACTCTAATACTCTCCTCTGAGTCAGAGTTTTTCTTGGGACCTGCTGTCTATCTGCTGAGCTGTGGGAACGGGGGCAGAATACAAAGTTTCATCCCATATATTCAGGGTTTCATTACATATATTCAAAGTTTCATTCCATATATTCAGGGTTTCATTCCATATATTCAATGTTTCATTCCATATATTCAGAGTTTCATTCCATATATTCAGAGTTTCATTCCATATATTCAGGGTTTCATTCAATATATTCAAAGTTTTATTCCATATATTCAAAGTTTCATTCCATATATTCAGGGTTTCATTCCATATATTCAGGGTTTCATTCAATATATTCAAACAGCGCTCGAAACTAACGGTGTCCCGATGTCCCAGGGACCATAAAAAATGTCATCGGGACACAAAATTATCATATCTGGGACAATCCCGGGACAATGGAAAAAAATAGATCTAGAAAAAAAGTTCTACATTAATATTATTTACAAAGCCGTAACACATACGTAGACATTCACCTAATTTGTCAATTTTAATTTTAAAACGTTAACAGCGAAAAATACATAGTAGCTACACTTTCGATGCACCTGCATCCGTAGGCTACAGAGCAGCGCATTCTGTTCTAGAATCTTCGGCTGGAGTCCGCATTATATGGACTTGGAATGGAATTGCTACCGCACACGCTGCGCCGACTCTTGCCAGAACAAAAATGCTGAAGTGGTTGAAGCGGACCGACCGCGGGGAAGAAACTGAAAGCCCAGACATAACGTCTCCGGGACCTTCAGGATCCAAAGTGTCATCGCCTGGTCTGCAGGCAACGCTAGCAACTGAATGAACTTAATGAACAATGTTAGACACGTTATAAAATACAACAGGAATGATGTGGATGATATTGACGGAAGATACCGTTCAACAGAATAAGTGAGTTTTCTTGGTGTCTTTCTAGTTCAGAAAGTTTAGTCAGTCAGCAGCACAACTAGGCTCGGATCTGGCACTATGCTGATGTTGCTAACGTTTGCACCCGGCAGCGAAAGTTCATAAAATGGATAACGGAAAGTTCATAAAAATGGATAACGGAAAGTTCATAAAAATGGATAACGGTAATGGATAACGGAAAGTTCATAAAAATGGATAACGGTAATGGTGAAAATTATAAGTTGGCCTTATAAGTGCCAACAGATATTCAAGGTATAAGTAGATGAAATGAACATAAAAGGGGTCTTATTTTCAACTAAAGTGTACTGCAGATGTAGGGAGTTGAAACATTTTCTGAATGAGCTAGTTGGCCCCTTTAAATAATCGGGTATCTATTCATACAGTGAGATCGCCAAAGTTTAATAAACTGAAAATGCAATAACTGTAATTTTGAAGTAGATGATGTATTGGACATGTGTCGCTTGTGTCTTGTGACTTATTGTAAAAATGATATAAAGGGTTCAAAATTGCATAGTTACAAATATAATAGTAACTTCATATGATAATATTAACCACTGGTTATTTCAGAGAGGAAAAAATGGGGCCACTATTGCTTCCATTTGGGACAATACAACACAGAATTCGGGACCACTGGGGGACACAAAGAAAAAAAGTTAATTTCGAGCCCTGTATTCAAAGTTTCATTCCATATATTCAGGGTTTCATTCAATATATTCAAAGTTCTATTTCATTTCTCCTGACCGCCAGAGGCAGTGCTTTAAAGCACCCGGATGTCCATCACATGTGCATGCAGTTCGAGTGTGTGTATACCAACAAGGTCGCTTGCGACAGGGGGTGACGTATGTCACTGCACCGGTACTTAAGGTGCGTTCACCCCGGAAGCGTTCTCTTGCATCTTCTTGTGCAGAGCAGATTATTCGAGTTGTATTATTTTCTAAGAGCAATCGCATTGGAGTCTTGCAAACCCTTAACGGGTTGGAACTGCGTTTTTCTTTCGCCCTCTTAAGACTGCGATTTGCCATTTGGATTAAGTGATTTTGTCTCAAGGCTTTGAGGTAAGTAAAACATTTTCAGACTAAGCCGTTTATGAGTGAATTCGCTCTGGCTTCAGCAGCTAGCAATTTCTGATTATAAGTGTCAGTTTCACCGCGGTCGTAGGGGTGTTTTTTTCTCCTTATAGTGATCTAACAAGTATCGTTTTGTTGCAAGAGTGATTCGCGCTGTAGCGTGTTTTTTCGTTCAGCCTTGATTGCTGATTACCTGAACGCAGTTGGGTGAGTCCGATTTCGACTCCGCCGCAAGTAATTAGTGTTGTTTACTTGACTCTGCATTTTCTTTGAATTGATTTATTTCACAATATAAATATTACGGAGGATAACACAAAGTAAAAATACTATTTCCATTGTGGTCCTCGAAATTGCATTGGCTGCTTGTTTACCGTCACATACTTAGGCAAGTAGAATAGACGGCGGCCATGTTGATGTTTTGTGCTGATTGTCAAGCCCCTCTCGAGCCAGAGGATGGTCATGATCGATGCCCGAGCTGCATCGGCACCGATCATCTACGACAGGGATTAACTGAACAGGCATGTATGAACTGCAGTTGCCTCAGTTTAGCCGCACGCACTGCTAGCCTTACTCAGCTGGAAAGCAGTTTGGGCTCTCAACTGCCCCCAGCACCGAGTGACTACGCGCCGCCTCCTAATTCTAGGAAGCGCCCTAAGCAGCCGTCACATGAGGCTCCCTGTAGCAAACACCAGAAGGTGGACCCTTTGGCACAACATGTAAACACCTTGGCTTCAGAAGTTTCGGAAATTAAGACTTTACTCTATAACCTACAACCACCTGAGGCACGGCCCGCTGATGCGCTCGCCGCTGCAGCTTCAATTACTCCTCCTGAGCCACAACCTCCGGTGCTGTCCCCGGCCGCGGAGCTTCAAGAGGAGGACGTGCTTTCTACTATGGCATCTGACAGCCTAGATGCGGAAGAATGGGAGGACGGACAGGGAGACAGGTCCCACGGCTCTGGGGACGACTCTATAGAGACTGGCCGCAGTTCACTGAGGGGCCCAGTAGATAGCCGAACATCAATGGTCAAGCCCGCGGTAAAAATGGCGCTAGCCCGCCTGGGGTTGGACACGGCGCCATCTGAAGTACAGATGCAGAATGCCTTTTTTAAACAGGCCCCCCCCTCTGCTGTTTTCACTGTTCCACCTTCAGCCCCCTTTATTGAGGAGCTGCAGAGATGCTGGGCGGACCCCAGGCGCTTCTCCCACCTTCCTAGCGACTGCCGGGCGCTGGCTAGCATGCAGGACGCGTCCAGTCATGGCCTGATCAGCATGCCAACGATCGAACCAGCCCTTGCTGCCCTGATCCTTTCACCGGAAGAGGCATTGAGACCAGACGCTCGCTGTCCATGACCACAGTGTCGGTTAACTGATGACTTCATCGGGAAGAGCTATGACGCTGCAGCACGGGCTGCACGCATAGGCAACTCACTATCTCACCTGATCCTGGCCCAGTCTCAGGCCCTCCAGTCTTCTGGAGCAGACCCATCACTGCAAAACCTAAGCGAGGCCTCGCTGCAGGCATTTGCCTTCATGTCTAGGGAGCTGGGCAGACTAATGTCATCTTTAACTCTCGCCAGGCGTCAGGTATGGTTGGCTCAGTCACCACTCTCAGAGCCCTGCAGGAGGGCCCTCCACACTCTCCCAGTGATTCCGGGACAGCTCTTTGGTGCCGCCGCACAACAGGCTTTGGAGCGCACCCTTCAGGTGACCCAAGCCAGGCAGCAGTTTGCCAGCCTGAGGCGTGTGTCCACGCGGGCGCAAAGACCACCTTCGACGCCTGCCGCTGTTCCACCAATTCCGCGACCCCTTGTACAGACATGGGCACCCTTGCCGGGTACATTCCACCAGCCAGCTGCTAACCACCCCTTTCGCCAGGCACGTTGGGGTACAATTCCCACCCCACCCCCAGCCCCTAGGGGCCGTAGGGGGCATGGAGGCAGACATTGACTACTCCACTCCGGTGGCCGGACACTTCACCAGTCAACAACTCGCCTACTGGGAAGTGGTAACATCGGACCCCTGGGTTATACCCACCCTCTCTCAGGGTTACAGCATACAATTCAGATGCCGACCGCCGACATTTCAAGGGGTCAAAATGACCATAATAAAAGACCAGGCCAAAGCTCTGGCACTACGCCAGGAGGTCTTGACCCTCCTGGAAAAGGGTGCCATCGAGCCATTAGATCCACCTTCACAAAACAGTGGGTTTTATTCCACCTATTTCGTCATCCCAAAAAAAGGGGGTGGGCTTCACCCCATACTGGATCTGAGACATTTGAACGACCACCTCAAGGTCCTCAAATTCTGTATGCTGCGCACATCCGACGTCTTAAACAACATCAGACGGGACGATTGGTTCACAACCATCGATCTGAAGGATGCATACTTCCACGTTCCCATTGCTCCTCATCACAGGCAGTTCCTCCGCTTCGCCTTCGAAGGGAGGGCTTACCAGTTCCGAGTATTACCATTCGGAATTTCCCTAGCACCCAGAATCTTTACGAGATTCGTCGCGGCAGCACTGCCCCTACTTCAGAGCAGGGGAATGCGTATCCTCCCCTACCTGGACGACTGGTTGATCTGTTCTCAGTCAAGGGCAGACGCGCTCAGCAACTCAGCCGAGCTGATTTCTCACATCACCAAACTTGGGCTCAGGGTGAACCACGCCAAGAGTTCCCTCACACCCAGCCAGAAGACTGTTTTTCTTGGCCTTCAGCTGGATTCTCAGCTGTTGAGGGCAACCCTGTCTCAGCGACGGGCGAGCGATATTGTCCGACGGTTACATTGCTTCAGGAAGGGACGAACCCTGACCTTCAGGTCTTTCCAGACACTACTAGGTATGCTCACTGCGGCCTCGTCGGTAGTTCCGTTGGGCCTCCTCACACTCAGGCCTCTACAAATCTGGATGAACAGCCTTGGGTTACATCCACAACATCACAGGCACAGGCCAGTCAGAATCACAGCCAGTTGCTCCTCATGTCTACGCCCATGGAGATAGAGCTCTCTTCTAACGTGGGAGGTCCCCATGGGGTCCATACCCTCTCACAGAGTAGTAGTCGCCACCGATGCATCACTGATCGGCTGGAGCGTAGCACAGCAGTGCAGGACTGCCCGGGGCATATGGGCCCCACGACAGCGGGGACAACACATCAATGTGTTAGAGCTGTGGGCCGTCTTCCTCGCCCTGAAACATTTCCTTCCGGTTTTAGCAGGTCAGCATGTCCTTATAAAGACCGACAACACATCTGTGGTCTATATAAACCACCAGGGCGGCACCAGGTCATTACCTTCCCTGAAGCTCACTCGGCACCTGCTGACATGGGCTTACCCTCGTCTGGTGAGCCTAAGGGCAATGCATTTACCAGGAGTGAGGAACACTGCTGCGGATCTTCTGTCACGACAGAACCCCGACCCGGGGGAGTGGAAGCTGCACCCGGAAGTGGTGCAGAGTATTTGGCTGCGATACGGCAGGGCAGAGGTGGACCTTTTCGCCTCCCAGGCCACGACACATTGTCCCCTGTGGTTTACACTGAAAGAAACATCAAGCCCCATGGGCCAAGACGCACTAGCACACGAGTGGCCACAGCAGCTCCTGTATGCTTTCCCACCACTCCCACTAATTCTGCCCACTCTCGAGAGGATCCTCAAGGAGGGCCACAGGGTGCTGTTGATAGCCCCCTATTGGCCGGGGAGAGTCTGGTTCCCTACCCTGTACGGGTTGCTGTACAAGAAGCCTCCTCTCGCAGATGGGGGGGTCAAATTTGGCATCCGAACCCAGCACAGTTGTGGCTGTGGGTGTGGCCTCTGAAGGGCCCAACCCTCTGCTAGCAGAATGTGAGTCAACCGTTGTACGGACCATCCAGTGTTCCCGCGCACCTTCCACCAATGCGCTCTATGCCAATAGGTGGAAGCTGTTTGTGAGTTGGTGCCAAGCACGCCATCAGGAACCGGCATGTTGCCCGATACCGGTGATTCTCAGCTTTTTACAGTCTCATCTGGACGAGGGCCTTGCACCCTCCACCATCAAGGTGTATGTAGTGGCTATATCCGCAATGCACAACAGGGTAGACGGGCTGACTGTGAGATCCCACACACTGGTGAGCCGCTTTCTTAAAAGGTGCTCAGCGCATAATACCCCCTCAACGCAGTCCAAGACCAGCTTGGGACTTGCCTCTGGTTTTAAATGCACTATGTAAACCTCCATTTGAACCCCTACAGGGGACGGCGCTCAAGTGGCTATCTTTAAAGACAGCATTCCTTTTAGCTATGGAGTCGGCTAAGAGAGCGGGTGAACTAAAGCCCTGTCTATCAGCCGGGAGTGCTTACGATGGAGCCCCGATGGCACGGGTGTAACATTGTGGCCTAACCCTTCGTTTCTGCCCAATAACTTCTCCTCTTCGTACGCCCCTCAGCCTGGAAGCCTTCAGACCACCGCCTGAGGAGAATGTGCAGGGCCAAGATCACGTCCTTCTTTGCCCAGTTCAAGCACTGAGGACATACATTGAAGCGACTGCTGCATTCCGACAGTCGGATGCACTGTTTGTGTGTCACAATGGACATAGGCGCGGCCACGCGTTGTCCAAACAGAGAATATCGAACTGGATAGTGGAGGTCATTAGCCATGCCTACACTAGCAGCAGCCTCCCGGTCCCTCCCCACATCCGAGGCCAATCCACTCGGAGTGTGGCTGCATCATGGGCGGCTCTACGTGGAGTTCCACTCTCTGATATCTGCGCCGCTGAATCATGGGTCTCAACTTGCACGTTTGCAAGGTTTTATAAGGTTAATGTGGCAATGCACAATCCACTGGCCACAGCCACCCTTTTCAGCCATTCATAGGGTAAGTAGGTCTTCCTCGTGACCCTGTTGGTATGAGTCATCCGGGTGCTTTAAAGCACCGCCTCTGGCGGTCAGGAGAAATGAAATAGAACGATGGTTACGTATGTAACCGCGGTTCTATGAATTTCGGATGACCGCCAGAACTTGGCCGTCACTCGGAAGGCTGACGAGAAGACTGCCAAGAGAACGCTTCCGGGGTGAACGCACCTTAAGTACCGGTGCAGTGACATACGTCACCCCCTGTCGCAAGCGACCTTGTTGGTATACACACACTTGAACTGCATGCGCATGTGATGGACATCCGGGTGCTTTAAAGCACCGCCTCTGGCAGTCATCCGAAATTCACAGAACCGCGGTTACATACGTAACCATCGTTTCATTCCATATACTCAGAATTTCATTCCATATATTCAAAGTTTCATTCCATATATTCAGGGTTTCATTCCATATATCCAGGGTTTCATTCCATATATTCAAAGATTAATTTCCTGAATGGAATGCCATAATATGCGCGCGTGTATACACATATATATATACAAAATATACGCGCGCGTGTATACACATTATATATACACAAAATGTGCGCGTGTATACACATTATATATATATATATATATACAAAATATACGCGCGCGTGTATACACATTATATATATACAAAATATACGCCCGCGTGTATACACATTATATACATATACAAAATATACGCGCGCGTGTATACACATTATATACAAAATATGCGCGCGCATGTATACACATTATATATATACAAAATATACACGCGCGTGTATACACATTATGTATATATACAAAATATACGCGCGCGTGTATACATATATACATATATACAAAATATACGCGCGCGCATGTATACACATTATATATATACAAAATATACACGCGCGTGTATACACATTATGTATATATACAAAATATATGCGCACGCATATACACATTATATATACAAAATATGCGCGCGTGTATACACATTATATATATACACAAAATATGCGCGCGCGTGTATACACGTTATATATATACAAAATATACGCGCGCGCGTGTATACACATTATATATATACAAAATATACGCGCGTGTATACACATTATATATATACAAAATATATGCGCGCGTGTATACACATTATATATATACAAAATATACGCGCGTGTATACACATTATATATATACAAAATATACGCGCGTGTATACACATTATATATATACAAAATATACGCGCGTGTATACACATTATATATATATACAAAATATATGCGCGCGTGTATACACATTATATATATATACAAAACATATGCGCGCGTGTATACACATTATGTATATACATTATGTATATATACAAAATATACGCGCGCGTGTATACACATTTTATATATACAAAATATACGCGCGCATGCATACACATTATATATACAAAATATGCGCGCGTGTGCATACACATTATATATATATATACACAAAATACACGTGCGCATGTATACACATTATATATATATATATATAGAAAATATACGCACGCGCATGTATACACATTATATACATATATACAAAATATGCGCGCGTGCGTGTATACACATATATATATATATATATATATATATATATATATATATATATATACACAAAATATACGCGCGCGCGTGTATACACATTATCTCATCTCATTATCTCTAGCCGCTTTATCCTTCTACAGGGTCGCAGGCAAGCTGGAGCCTATCCCAGCTGACTACGGGCGAGAGGCGGGGTACACCCTGGACAAGTCGCCAGGTCATCACAGGGCTGACACATAGACACAGACAACCATTCACACTCACATTCACACCTACGGTCAATTTAGAGTCACCATTATACACATTATATATATACAAAATATACGCGCGTGTATACACATTATATATATACAAAATATACACGCGCGTGTATACACATATATACAAAATATACGTGCGCGTGTATACACATTATATATATATATATATATATATATATATACACAAAATATGCGCGCGTGTATACACATTATATATATATATACAAAATATACGCGCGCGCATGTATACACATTATATATATACAAAATATGCACTCGTATACACATTATATATATATATATACAAAATACACGCGCGCGTATACACATTATATATATATATACAAAATGCGCGCGTATACACATTATATATATACAAAATACACGTGTGTATACACATTATATATATACAAAATGCGCGCGCGTGTATACACGTTATATATACAAAATACGCGCGCGTGTATACACGTTATATATACAAAATACGCGCGTATACACGTTTTATATATATATATACAAAATACGCGCGCGTGTATACACATTATATATATACAAAATACGCGCGCGTATACACATTATATATATACAAAATACGCGCGCGCGTATACACATACCGTAAAATACCAAATAATAGCCCGGGCTATTATTTGTCTCGATCACGTAAGAGACCCGGCGCGTATTAGAGACTAGGCGGCTATTTGGAACAGGCGATTAATTCCTTCTTCACAAACACCTTCCCCAAAATCTACCTAAAAATGGGGAAAAAATCATTCTCAGATAGGCCTACTTTTAACCAGTATAACTTACAGTTTGTTTAGAGTTAGATTACAGATAGCACGGTGCCGACTTCGGGGAATTTTGAAGACGCGCAGAATGCATCTTCGCATGGCACAGTCGGGGTGGATAAAGGATAAATCACACACCTTTTCCTGTTAATGACTAGTTAAGTACATGCTTTACAAAATAATCAAGAAACCACACCATTGTCTGTGAGCAGTACTGTGATTTAATTACTCTGCAAAGTTATGGTCACTTGCTGTCACCCTCACCCATGCAGCCTCCACCCTTTGCGCTTCGCGATGTCTGTCAATCTGAAATTGCATGGAGGGCGCGACGTTGAAGCAACATAATTAGGGTGCGAAGTGTCAAACCAAAGGGTTTTTTCTTATGCTGAAAAATAAGTGACCTGCAGTGGCTACATACTGTCATCTTGCATTCTCACGTTTCTCTCCAAGACGTCTCCCTATTTGGCCGATATGAGCCTATTCCCCGAGTGAGTTGGTACGGTGGCTCGACCCCGTAGAAAACTTAAAGTTCGGATGAAAGTTAGTTGAATAGGTTACTGACTTGTAGGCCTACATGTTGCCTGCCTGACGCGTGCTTCTGCCCAACTTGCACGACAGATTACTTGTTGAAAAGGCCCCTTGGATTAGATTGGCCGCGAGCAGACTGAAATGCATGTTAGAACGCTCTCACCTTTTTTGTAAAGCGTCTTCCAGATCCGAATGGGTAAGGGCAAGTGAAATGGTATAAGGTCTTTAATAAAACTCAGTGTGTGCTTTGACGCATGCATTCGGCAATTTAGGTCGTTTAACAGAAGCAGCAGTCCAACCTTGGAAACCCGCAGTCCTCAATGTCACCACACACGCTGGCTTTCGTTGGGTATACCCAAAGGGGTATTCCTCATTCGATGACGTAAGTGATATCCCACACACCCATGTCAAACGTAATTGGCTAAGACATCTGTCAAAAGTTACGGAGTTGCATTCCTCAAGAAATATTACGGTAGACCAAGATTATAACATTGAAATGGCATGTTTATTATCACGTAAGTTACGTGTAAGTTACGTGTCATTCTGAGATGCGCAGATAGACAGTAAAGGGAATTCCGAATTCCCTTTACTGTCTATCTGCGCATCTCAGAATAACGCAGGACAATGGGCGAACTAGATTTTTTTTTTTTTCCCCAGCCACGGCGCGCCGGAACGCTATCACCCCTGCGTAACAAAATGTTGTAAACAGTATTATAGAAATAATTTCATTTTGCATTCATTCATTCATTCATTCATTCATATTGTTTCGGTAGAAAACTATGCAATGCAAAATCGTTTAAACACCAGAAAACCAGAAAAGTGCTGGGCCTCAAGATTCTAGATAGAACGTTCGGACGCTTTTTTTTTTTTTTTAGACCCCGGCGAGTATTCGGAACCGGCCTTTATTTGTCACAACACACGCGTACACCCGGCCGTTAAAGGGAACTCGGCGGTTAATTGGAACTCGGCTATTATTTGGTATTTTACGGTATATATACAAAATACGCGCGTGTATACACATTATATATACACACAAAATACGCGCGTGTATACACATTATATATACAAAATGCGCGCGCGTGTATACACATCATATATATATATACACACAAAATACGCGCACGTGTATACACATTATATATACAAAATACGCGCGCGCATGTATACACATTATATATATACAAAATGCGCGCGCGTATACACATTATATTGAGGTATTTCACCTGACGTCACAGGGTCACGTGACGCCCCGGTGTCCACCATTTTGGACGGCAAGCTAGCTAATGTCAACAACAGTAGCTGGTATGTTACTGTAGCAATGTTTACATTCAGTCATTTGGATGACTGTTAAAACCTTTCAGTCTCAAGTTTTTCCTTTACTGGATTTACTAGTTTACTGAGCTAGCCGGCCGGCCGGCCCCGGAGCGCTAGCTAGCCGGCCGGCCGGCCCCGGAGCGCTAGCTAGCCGGCCGGCCGGCCCCGGAGCGCTAGCTAGCCGGCCGGCCGGCCCCGGAGCGCTAGCTAGCCGGCCGGCCGGCCCCGGAGCGCTAGCCAGCCAGCCGGCCCCGGAGCGCTAGCCAGCCAGCCGGCCCCGGAGCGCTAGCCAGCCAGCCAGCCAGCCCGCCCCGGAGCGCGCTCAGTAAACTAGTAAATACAGTAAAGGAAAAACTTATAACGGGCCATGTCTCAACAGACTAAGAAGTTATTTCAATGACATTTAATAACATTTTGTTTATCCTGAGGACCGAAAGTAAATGAAAATGTGAACAAATCTTAGCTGTCAGTGAACAATCCTTGTGGAAGCAGGTAAACGTCGTTCTCCAAGACTGCTAACCTCAATTTTTGCAAATACCTCTTCCTTTGCTCGCCCTGCAAATGCCCTACGTCGCTGGATAGTGAAGGCGTTTTCTGCATCTCGCTCCTTTTTCCTTTTATGTTTTTCGTTTGTCGCCTTCCTCGCATTTAAACTGATTCGAGCCGTGCCGTCCAAAATGGCAGTGTCACATGACTTGGTCACGTGAGTGAAATACCTCAATATACAAAATGCGCGCGCGCGTATACACATTATATATACAAAATGCGCGCGCGCGTAAACACATTATATATACAAAATGCGCGCGTATACACATTATATATACAAAATGCGCGCGCGCGTATACACATTATATATACAAAATGCGCGCGCGTATACACATTATATATACAAAATGCGCGCGCGTATACACATTATATATACAAAATGCGCGCGCGTATACACATTATATATACAAAATGCGCGCGCGTATACACATTATATATACAAAATGCGCGCGCGTATACACATTATATATACAAAATGCGCGCGCGTATACACATTATACAAAATGCGCGCGCGTATACACATTATACAAAATGCGCGCGCGTATACACATATATACACAAAATACGCGTGCGTATACACATTATATATACACAAAATACGCGCGTGTATACACATTATATATACACAAAATACGCGCGCGTACTTGGGGCAGTAACCCCCAAACTGGGAGAGTGGCTCCAGCAAATCCCAGGAACAACATCTGAAGCCTCAGTCCAGAAGAGCGCAGTCCTAGGAACATCGAAGATACTGCGCAGAACCCTCAAACTCCCAGGCCTCTGGTAGAGGACCCGAGCTTGAGGATGACATGGATACCACCCCCCCGCCGGGGGTGAGAAGGAGATTTTTTTTTTTAATATATATTAAAAAAAAAATCTCCTTCTCACCCCCGGCGGGGGGGTGGTATCCATGTCATCCTCAAGCTCGGGTCCTCTACCAGAGGCCTGGGAGTTTGAGGGTTCTGCGCAGTATCTTCGATGTTCCTAGGACTGCGCTCTTCTGGACTGAGGCTTCAGATGTTGTTCCTGGGATTTGCTGGAGCCACTCTCCCAGTTTGGGGGTTACTGCCCCAAGTGCCCCCACTACCACGGGGATCACGCAACCCTTGACCTTCCACATCCGTTCCAGCTGCTCTTTCAACCCTTGATACTTCTCAAGTTTCTCATGTTCCTTCTTCCTGATGTTGGCGTCAGCTGGGATCGCCACATCTATCACCACCACCCTCTTCTGCTCTTTGTCCACCACCACTATGTCCGGTTGGTTAGCCAGGATCTGTTTGTCAGTCTGGAAGCTGAAGTCCCACAGAATCTTGGCCCTGTTGTTCTCAGCCACCTTCTGTGGTATGGCCCATTGGGACTTGGGTATTTCTATTCCATACTGGTTGCAGATGTTCCTGTATACTATCCCAGCCACTTGGTTGTGCCTCTCCATGTACGCTGATCCAGCTAGCATCTTACACCCTGCTACTATGTGCTGGACTGTTTCAGGGGCTTCTTTGCACAGTCTGCATCTTGGGTCTGATCTACTCTGGTAGATCCTGGCCTCTATGGCTCTTGTGCTTATGGCCTGTTCTTGTGCTGCCATGATTAGTGCCTCTGTGCTGTCTGTCAGTCCTGCATTATCCAGCCACTGGTAGGATTTCTTGATATCAGCCACTTCCTCTATCTGACGGTGGTACATGCCATGTAGGGGTTTGTCTCTCCAGGTTGTCTGTTCCTCCTCCTCCTCTGCACTCTCATCAGGGTTCTGCTGCCTGAGACATTCACTTAGCAGTTCATCCTTTGGGGCCATCTTTCTGATGTATTCTCGGATTTTCGATGTTTCATCCTGGACCGTGGTCTTGACGCTCACTAGCCCTCGGCCTCCCTCTTTCCGCTTAGTGTATAGTCTCAGGGTGCTGGACTTGGGGTGGAACCCTCCATGCATGGTGAGGAGCTTTCTAGTCTTGATATCTGTGGCTTCTATCTCCTCCTTTGGCCAGTTTATGATACCAGCGGGGTATCTGATGACTGGTAGTGCGTACATGTTGATGGCTCGGACCTTGTTTTTACCATTCAGCTGACTTTTCAGGACCTGCCTTACTCTCTGGAGGTATTTGGCTGTGGTTGACTTCCTTGTGGCCTCTTCATGGTTTCCATTAGCCTGTGGGATGCCAAGGTACTTGTAGCTGTCTTGGATATCACCTATGTTGCCCTCTGGTAGGTCAATCCCCTCAGTCCGGATCATCTTGCCTCTCTTTGAGACCATCCGGCCACACTTGTCCAATCCGAATGACATCCCTATGTCATCGCTGTAGATCCGGGTGGTGTGGATCAGCGAGTCTATTTCTCGCTCGTTCCTGGCATACAGCTTGATGTCATCCATGTAGAGCAGGTGGCTGATTGTTGCCCCACTACGGAATCGGTACCCGTAGCCGCTCTTCGTGATGATCTGACTGAGGGGGTTCAGGCCTATGCAGAACAGCAGTGGTGATAGCGCATCGCCTTGGTATATGCCGCACTTGATGTTGACTTGGGCAATGGGTTTTGAGTTGGCCTCTAGGGTTGTCTTCCACATTTCCATTGAGTTCTGGATGAAGGTCCTTAGGTTCCTGTTGATCTTATACAGTTCCAGACATTCCAGTATCCATGTGTGTGGCATTGAGTCGTAGGCTTTCTTGTAGTCAATCCAGAGGTTGGTCTGTCTCTTCTTACAGTCTCGGGCGACTGTTCTATCGACCAGTAGCTGGTGCTTGGCTCCTCTGGTGTTACTGCCAATTCCTTTCTGTGCCTCGCTCATGTATTGAGCCACATGCTTACTCATTTTTGCCGCAATGATGCCTGACAGGGCCTTCCATGTTGTGCAGAGACAGGTAATTGGCCGGTAGTTGGATGGGATGGGTCCCTTCTGGGGGTCCTTCATGATTAGGACTGTCCTGCCTTGGGTTAGCCATTCTGGGTGGGTTCCATCCCTCAGCAGCTGGTTCATCTGTGCTGCTAGGCGTTCATGGAGTGCAGTTAGCTTCTTCAGCCAGTACGTATGGATCATATCGGGGCCTGGTGCTGTC